>NC_048311.1:20215905-20258006 GCF_013100865.1 Trachemys scripta elegans
GGGGGGGGGTATGGGAGCTTTTCTGTGGTTACGCTGGAGAGCGATTGGAGCAGAGCTGAGAACACAAGTCCTGCTCTGGGAGCACAGCACAACCACCCATGCCTGGCCACGCCTTACACTGCAGGGATTTTCGGTGGGTGTCCTGCAACCATCCTTCTGGCCCAGGGGGTAGCTAGATGAGTCTCTCCTGTGGCTTCTTGTGAGCCCTTACGCCTGAGGAGTATGTGCTAGGCACCTCCCCTGCCTCCAATAAGAAGCTGAGGTCCCACCTTCTGCAGAATAAAACAGAGCAGCGGTGGCTACTGTCTCACGGCTCTTCGGCAGCCTTCATGAAACGAGTTTGACGGTCTCATGTCTCGTCTCTGTGGATGTGTGTCCACAGCACAAATCCACAGTCACTGTAGCTGGCACTAAGGAGCCCGTCTGTTGGCTGACAGGCCCAGGATTTAAATGGCTCCATTAGCTCTCAGGGTCAGGACAGGAACGCGCTGGAAGGGGCAAGTGGGTGGGAAGCTTGTGTGACGGCTGCCATTTTGGCCGTCACCGGGGATTGATCTGTCAACCTCCGAGCTAAGAAAAAGGCATGAGTCACTATAGCTTGAGCTCAAGGCTTTGCAGTTGAGAGCTCTCATAACCTCTCACTCCCTGAGGCTCAGGCACAGCAGGGGATACCACACATCAGTGACCAGGCCGATGCTGAACCCAGTCTGTGGCGAGAGAACTTCAGTCTCCGGGAATCTCTCCATCGTTTGGAGCCTTCCTATCAAGATTGGGTGTTTTCTAAAAGAAATGTTCCAACTCCACCACCAGAGACGGGCTGGATGCAAGAATTCCTAGCTGGAATCTTACCGCTTGGGTTACACAGGGGTCAGACCAGATGATCATAATGGTCCCTTCTGACTTTTAAACCTATAAATCAATCCCTCTCCTGAGAGTACCTGACTATCCCTGGGCTGGATTCCAGGAACATGATGGGAGATGGGCGGAGTCATTGTCCTCAACTCCATAAACACTTCCCCAGCTGAGATTGCCTTCTTGTACATGGTGGTGAGACCTGGCACCAGCAGGTCTCCTTTGCCCCTCCCCCCCACAGCACCGTGTGACCCTGAGAACTGGCTTAAAACCACCCTTGTTTAAAGCCACACTGCTGTTTACAAACGCCGGCTAAAAGCAACCAGATGCCAGGTTTATTTTTGGTTTAAATTAAGCTGAGGTGACCACTGGCACCCGACAGCCACACTTCGATGCAACTGTTTGCTGCATCAGCTCTTTCAATCTCAGTCCATGCTGAGCATGTGGCAGGCAGGGCAGCTCCATGCACTGACACCAACAGGCTTCTGCCTAAGCAGATCTTGATCAGAAAAAAATGTGAGCAATCGCCTCCTATTTTGGCCCGTATCACTGGACACTCCCTGCGGTGGAATGAGGACCTCCTGTTATTAAGCACTTAGCAGCCTTAACGACACCTGCTTTGCTCTCGGTTGAGGGGCCACCTCTCAAGCCCCTCTGGGACACAACCCTGCTCAAGTCACATCTCCCACCTTCCCCAAGAGTGGGGTGCCCCCAGCCTGGGTTTCAGGCTCCTCTTCACCCTGATGACTGTACTCTAGTGATGTGAGGCTGCCACTCAGCTCTCCCCGTGCCTGCCCCTGCTGCGGGTTAGGCCTGTTCTGCCTGGCACCCTGAATACTGAGGCCAAATAATGTTTTAAAGCTTCCTTGTATTCCCGCAGGGCCTTGTTCATAGCTCCTGCCCTCGGTCGCAGACGGGGTTTAAGGGGACTCGCCTGTAAAGCCTCAAATTGTCCACCGGGGCTCCCTGTGCAGTAAGACAAAGAGCAACCCATGTCCCCCATCCCTGCTCGCTCCCAGTCCCAGCCCCTTCATCTGCTCTGAGAGCCAAAGGCAGGTTTAACAGGCTGGGAAATGTCACTGTCTAAATCCCAGAAACTATCTAAAGAGATCACCCTGTCCCCACCCTAAGCACACCTCCACAAACTGTGTCTGCATATCCCGGAGCGTGAATGGTCCCTGCAGCGCGGCCGTGTGTGCCACATCTACTCCTAGGCATGGTATTATTACCTGGCAGCGCTTCCGTGTCTGCACCAAGGACCTGGAGATTAAAACTACCGTCCCAAGCTGCACCAGCATCATCTTCAGCCTCCTGTAGCGCTTCCTGAGAGCAGAGTGGGGGCAGGAGGGGAAGGGAAATTCAGCAAAGCAGGCCAGCCTGTGGACTAAGCCCAGGAGCACAGGCCCAATGCAGCTCTGGTGTAAGCAAGGCACAAGCTCAGCGACACCAGAAAAGAACAGGCTGCATTTGATTTGGCCTTCCTGGTTAGCCTGGCCTCCCCTAAACAGTTACAGCGGTGTCTGTTGGGGGGGAGGGGCAGGGTGTGGAGGGGGGTTAGTGTTTTTTTTTAACCAATATACAGGCATAAGCCCTAGCGTGGATGCAGTTATACCAGCATAACTGCTTATACCCGCATAGTTTATGCCAGTTTCCCAAGCTACACCAGTAGAGGCACTTTTGTATCAGTATCACTGCATGCATGGCAGGAGGGTTTCACCAGTTTAGCTATATTCATACGACAATCAGCAAAACATCTTGAGTTTGCCATCTGTATTCATCGGGGTTGGAATTCCCAAGGGAGTTAGGCACCAAATTCCCAATGTAATTCAATGAGATTTAGGCGCTTATCTCCCCAGGGCATCTTTGCAAATCCCAGCCATTGTTCCAATCCATCCCCTGACAGGCCACTACAGCACACAGGGGAATTAATAACCAGTTATGATAAAGTATCGGCCTTAGGATCAACCCTTGCACCACGCCCAAGGGGAGAGGCGAACTTTTTGGCTGTTCCTATGTGTTAGGAAGGACGAATACAGGGCACGGAAGGCCCTGTGTATCACAGGACTTAGTGTCAGATTTGAAATCATTTTCCAAGCACACTGATGGGCAAATATGGTGAGAGTCCCCACACGGTGCTGGCTTGTGTGAGGGCCGCCCCCATGGCCAATACGCTGGGGATTGAACCGGGGACCGCTAAAGCTAAAAGCATGAGCTGCTACAGCTTGAGCTAAGGTTCCATAGCCATGGCTGTATCAGCCCATATCTTCTGTGGATTGACAGAGGGGGACCTGTGTGTTACACTTGCTTAAGAAACTCTGCTTCCAAGTATCAAGAGCGTGAGTTTGCAACATGAGAACCGCTGTCAGGGCTGTCTCAATAATTGCACTCTGAATCTATGTTAGACCCCGGTGAGCTACATCCACATCGGTAAATGTTTGTCAAGCAGGGCCCCGCTCCTAGCATGGACAAGCACACCAGGTGGGCAATCAAGACGGGCAGTGCCCATTCTGTCCCTGCATCCCCTTGCAGGTGGGGACACAGGGCTGGACTCCAAGTTACTGAATCGGTGCACGGCCCCCAGCAGGTGCTTATGCTTACAACTGGCTACAGAATATGAGCATTGGTGTGGCTGTTGACCTCTGACCTTGCCTGGTGCCCCCGGAAATGAGCCTGGATGACCATGACCTTCTGCCGGAAGACCTGGAATTGCCTGCGGCTGATGAGGCCTCGGAGGTTCCGCTGGAGGGTGACAACGGCCCAGCTCTGCTTCTGGTTCCATCTTCTCTCCAGCAGCTGCTTGGCCTTCTCCTTCAGGAAGACCTAGGCAGAGCAAACAGCTGCTGACCCCCAAGAAGAGGCAGAGTCTATAACAGACACTGGTGTTTACAACCCCTTAATGTCACCCTAAACCCCCTGGAGCCATTGCCGCCCATCATAACACAGGCTACCCACTAACATGAGTCCATTGTTCTTAGATAAGGTGCCCCTGGGTCGCTATTCCAGACCCTCTATCTATCTAGGGAGGGCTGGAATGGGGGGCCCTGGCTCAGGATTGAGGTACCTTGGGAGTGCCAAGTGTGGGGGGCCCAGCAGTGGAACACCAGGGCGTGCTGTAGGTTAGCACAGTGGTGCACACAGAAGGTAGGTGGAGGCACAGGTCAAGACTGAGATGCATTGGCTGCCCAAGGGAATCACTGTCTGCCCTACGGCTGCCTACAGCCAGCGTTGTCTTTCCCTTTCACAGGCACTAACCATCTCCAGCTAAAAGCAATAAAATAGAGGTCAAACAATAGAGACGGCCCAGGCAGGAGATCAATTCTCCCACTCATCTGTTCATGTGCAGGAACTGAGCACCCTACTTAACATCAGCACCAAGGGGATGGACAGACAGGGCTCTGGGATCAAGACAGGGGAATCCTTAGACACCACCTTTGTTACTCCAATCTGATAGAGGTCCGAGGGATCCCCCACCACATGCGAGAGCACCGCGGCGCATCCATCCCTCTCCTGCAAATAGCTCTGCCCTTGGCCAGTCAGGGCCCCATACCTGAAAGACAAGGAGGAAGCCCAGCATGCCCTGGATGACACCAGGAGGGTCAGGTAAGAGAACCAAGCCCAGCACTCTGGCAGCTATGGAAAATCAGGCACAAGTGATCTCCCTGAGGCCTGTTGGGTACTGCTGGCAGCATGTGTCATGGGGATATTTCATTAGAAATTGAACTGAGAACATTTCACAAAGGCCACCATAAAGCCATCCCTTGGAAGTGGCTTTCAGCTGCTACAAGTATGGACCCAGTCCTGCCAGCACTCACACACATGAACAACTCCACAACTGTGTGCCATGGGATTCTCCATGCGCAGAAAGTTACTTGCGTGTGTGTGCGCGCGCACTTGCAGGTTCCGGGGCCAAGACTGGATTTGAACTCATGGCCTACTGGTGAGAGCACCCATTCTCCTATTATCAAATCCTTGTGCCACTTCCCTTTATTGATTTCCAGTGTTTACCTTCCCAAACCTAGACTCTTTAGAGAGAGACATTTGGGGAGAACATATTTTGACTTGAATTATCCCCCAACCTCTCTTTCTTTTAATTTTCTTACCAGGAAAGACATCAGAACTTCCCTACCTCACAGAGATGTTGTGAGGATAAATACGTTAAAGATTGTGAGCGACTCTGATATAAGGTTGCCAATTCTGGTTGGACATATTCCTGGAGTTTTCATCACACCATAATCTTGAATTAAAGATTAATCTTTAATTCCTGGAGACTCCAGGGCAATCCTGGAGGATTGGCAATCCTACTCTGATACCATAGTAATAGGAGCCAGATAAGTACCTAAGATAGACAGATCCAAACAAGCCTGAAGGAGGTAGGCCCAAGACAAATTGCCACACCCCATTGCTTGCTTCATTCCCCTTGAGCTGCCTAGAAATCCCAGCCAAAAGGAAAAGGAAGAGAAGACAAACCAAAGTACCTGACTAAGAAGTGCTGGAATGGGATGCGGATGGGGTATCCCTCCTTCCTGATGTGTATGGCCTCCAGTATCCCAGAATGCCTCAGCTGACAAGTGACATATTCCACATCAAAGACGTCAGACAGCTGTGATGTGAAGCCACGGGGAGAGGAAAGCCGGGGTGGATGGGGAAGAGGGAATGAACAGATAGAGAGGTGGACCAGTAAGAACAGCCACTCCTTGTTGGTTTATCCCCCCCAAGCTTCCGTGAATCCCATACAGCGATTTTGCCATGCTCGAGGGTGGGTGGTATGCTCTCCACATGCTGCCCCTCAGGTTTCTGGAGGCACTGATGCAATTTCCCAACAGGTGTGAAGGAGGGACCACGTGGGCAGAGGTTGTGAGAGACAGAGCAGAGCTTGTAGCTGGGACCACAGAGTAATTGTCACTGAAATCCTGTTCCAGAGAGGGTCTGCACAGGCAGGGCAGAGGAGACACCTCACAATGCTGTGCCCCACTAATGGGAGTGAAGACCAGATGGCAGCAGGCCAAGTGGGGAAGACTGGAGAGCAAGGGAGTGAACTCCTCTGTCTGAAGGGGTCCCCCAAATCCTGTGGCTGCTTCTGCCACCTAAAGCAGGTGGTTTTCTTACCTTTTTCAGATTGGGCACGATGCAGCGAATGAAGAAAGTATGGCTTCTGCAGGGCAGAGGAATGGGAAAACACATTAACCTTCCAGTCCCAGAAGTGTCCTGACTTAACCCCAGTCCATTCCCAGGGCCAAGGGGAGCTCCCAAATCCCCACAGCTGCTCAGTCAGTCTCTGCCACACAAAGCCAATCCTCCTTTTCTGGTTCTGTAGCCCATTCCCAGTCCCCCCAAGCTTCCCAATCTCCCCTCAAACCAAGCCCTTATAGATTCTAGCCAGGGGTGACTGAGTAGGGCAGTCAGCTTGCAATGGGGACAGTGCCATCATGGTGTCGCTCACCTCCTCAGCTTGGCTGTGAGATCCTGCAGGGACTGCTGGAATCGGGACACCAGTGTAGAGGCGTGATGCTTAAGCCCTTTGCCTCCCATGGCTAACTCCCCCTGCAGTCCGTGATGTCCCTTGGCCCGCTGGAAAAGGTGGGACACCAGCTGGAAAGGAGATGGAAAAGGGAGATCAGTGAGTAATACTCCCCTTTGTGCTATGAAATACAAGTTTCTGAAATTATTATGGTCAAAGAATGAGGACCCGGCCCCATCATCCTCCCATCCACAAGAGCAGGGCTGGGACTGTTCGTGACCAGAGTATGTTCCCACTTCGCCCATCTGCCCATGGAGTTGGTAAGGTGTATACTTTGTCTCCAATGCATTTAAAGAAGGGACTGTGGTTTCCCCCTAGCTCAGTGGAGCTTCTTATTGCCTAGAAGCATCAGAAACAACACTAAGGACCAACCCTGAGGGTGTGTATCAACTCCTCCAAAGCTGGCACCAGGCCACCAGGGTGAGCAGAGTCAGGTGTTTGTCTCTGGGGGGAAAAGGGGTGGGGGGAGAAATATTGGAAAGGAAAGGGAAGGAGAGACAAAAATAGGGATTTAAGAGTCTGGAAGAGGTAGTGGATAGACTGGGTTAATTCGCTGCCAACATACACCCTGGGCACTGCGACTGATCTCCTGGGGAGCTCAGAGGGTAAGCCAGCAATGAGTTTGGCTTTAATGGGTCTATATCCATGGCTCATCCAGGTTTCCCAAACGGCAGTGTCAAGTTTCTTACTATTTCCCAAACTACCTCCCATTGCCTGGGTCTTTGGGCTTCCCTGAAGAAAGCCATAAAGGATCCTGCATCAGAGCAGCATAACCCAGAATGAATACTGTACCTTGAGGTGACTCTGGGAGAAAATCTCAAGGACCTCTGGGCGCAGCTGGTCGTGGTTTTTATTCAGAAACTTGTGAACCTGTGAAGCCAAACTCTGACTGATCAGAATATAGATCATCACAGCCAGACACAAAAACCCCATCACTGACCGATGCAGCCCGGCATGCTGCAAAAGTTCCCTTCAACAAACCTTCTGACACGTCCTATAATGACTCAGAATTAGCCCAATGTAACTTGAGAACAGTGCAGAGCTTTCCCTAAGAAGCACCCCCAAGCTCCCAACGTACTGACGCCTCATCGCCTCCATCCCTAGCTCACTGCTCAGAGACTGCTCCAGCCTGGTCCCAGGAGCTTACCTGGTAGGTGACAGGACCTGCATAGTGCTGCACGGTGAAGACTGGTGAAGGCAGTTTGGGCTTGCCGTACCAAGGGCTGTTTCCATGATGGTAATGGCACTTCTGGAGGAAGGTGTGGTCAGTGGCCTGTGCAGGAGATAGACACATGCCTCACAGTGTTTTAGCCTATTCTCAGATTGTAGGGCCATTGTTAAAGTGGGATTAAGGATGTAAATACATATTAGTTCCTTAAAGGGAACCAGACACATTTTACACTGTATGTGTGACCCACTGTTCAGCTGTGTTATACTCTGTACCTATCTCATAGAGCTGGAAGGGACCCCGAAAGGTCATCGAGTCCAGCCCCCTGCCTTCACTAGCAGGACCAAGTACTGATTTTGCCCCAGATCCCTAAGTGGCTCCCTGAAGGATTGAACTCACAACCCTGGATTTAGCAGGCCAATGCTCAAACCACTGAGCTATCTCTCCCAAACTGCTAGTGGATGGTTCACATAAGGGGATAAGAGTCTACTACAGCTATCAGCTATTAGAGTCACTCTTTCAGTTTAAGAGGTAGCAGCTCTGTGTTTTAGTGCTAGGGTCTGGTGTTCAAACCCCACTGACAACCCATGATGGATGGGGAAAGAGGATTATCATATAAACTCTTCAAGGACAAACAACAGTCATGTCCACCTTTAACCACGCCATGGCATTTTAAGTCGGCAAAATAACTCTAAAGAATAACCACCCCACCTTTTCAAATATATTCAAAGACACCAGTCCTCATGGAGGTCTACTAAATAAAATTCACTTGGAATACTGCACCAAACTGCTTTTGAGATAGGATTTTAAAAAACAAAGTATGCCAGTTTCCAAGCAGTGAAATAGCTCAGCTTTTCCAGACTGTCTTAACTCACAAATGTCTTCTCTACTACTGTACCCCCCCAACACACACACACACACACACACACACACACACACACACACACACACACACACACACAAAGGTAAACACAATCCCATTTAGCAGAATAGCAGCTCTGAAAATTTTCAGTAAAACTGGAGACGAATGAAGAGTGAGCATCAAAATCTGGATTCACTAGTCCCGAGTGACCTTTCTCCAAAACCCACTAACCTACTCCCCACTTCACTTGCTGTACCAAGCATGGTTGAAAGCCATGATGCGTTCTTAACCTGAGCCAATGAAGTCTGGTCATCCAGGATGCGTAAAATGCCATGGGGCTTTGCAGCAATCAGATCCAGGCATGACTCATTGTGCATCTGGGAAATGGGAATCCAGACTAGCTCTTCTTGGGTGTATTCCTCCTACGGATCAGAGGTCATCCAGCCAGCCCCGTCCACAAGCCATGAAAAGGAGAGGAAATCAGGGAGTTAGCAGGGAGATCCAATTGTTAATCAATAGTTAGAAACTTGCATGGTAGCTGCCCCGTCTTAGCCCATTGGACCCTCTTCTAAGCCTGCTAATGTTCTTTCTAATCTGTGAGGAGAGAGCTACACTAGAGCAAGAAAAGGGGGAGTGTAAGAGATACTGAGTCTGGAAATTACACTGATTTCCTGCACAGAGGCAAAGCAAAGTGAAACCCCGAAGCTACCAGAACAAGCCTTAAAGTCATAGGTGTAATCAGGGTCTCAGATCCCGACTAAGCTGCTTATAACCCTGTAAAACAGAGAAGTGCTCTAGCAGTCTCTCTCTCTCTCTCTCTCATGATCTTACTGCAGAATTAGCACAGGTCACGAACAACGTACATAACCTCAGAGACATGCCCTGTGGTGGGAACACATTGGTATTGGACGAGAGCACCAGATCCAGTCAACCGCCTCCTTTCCTGCGAGGGAGCACCAGCCAACTGAGACTGACTCGACTCGCTGCCATGTGTGCCATCCCCCCACCTAATGGGGAAGGTTCTATTTTACCTCTTCCTGGGCAATGACTGTCTGGCTGAAGAAAAGTTGGAGACGCTCGTTCGCGAAGTTGATGCACAGTTGCTCCAAGCTGTTCACCCCCAGATCCTGCGGACGTGCGGGAAGACACATGCCTCACTCTTTTCTGTTATTAATCATCATCGTTATCACAATAATGCCGAAGGACCAACCCAAGAATGGGGCCCCATTGTGCGAGGCACTGAACAAAGAGTAGGAGGCAGTCCCTGAGCCAAAGAGCTGACCTTCTCATGGAGAAGACAGACACAGGGCGAGGGAAGGGGTGAACAATGGGATGGCAGCAAACAGCATGTTAGTTCCTTGATTTTGGGGGAGGGGCGCAGAAATTATTCAGAAAGGGATCAGCTAAACGGCAAGAAAGGGGACGGGAGGGGGACACTGTAGGGATGAGGGGGACAGGGCAGGGCAGAAGAGGGTCAGATGGGCAGGTGTGGAGTAAAGTCAACGTGAAGAGGTTGTGCTGCAGTCCTCCTGGAGGGTGTGCAGAGCTGTACAGAACATACAGCATCAGTCTCTGCTGACTTGAGCCCATAGTCCGGCCAGCCTGTTCTTGGCAAACGCTGGTAATTAGCCTGAGAAGTACAAGTTGTCTCATTTCTGGTTTGCTCCAGGTCTTGATTAGGGCTTGAGAGTGTTACTGCAATACATTAGTAGTCTCACAAGGCTTCCATTATAGGTCCTGCTTCCAGGGTCTGATCCAAAGCCCCGTGAATCAATGGGAGTCTTTCCATTGACTTCAGTGGCTGTTGGGCCCTTAATCAGGTCGGGAATGGCATGAGAGCAGGAAACAGGGGCACGTGGAAAACAACAACAAATTAAAAAACAAGTAAAAGAGTGTTAACCCAATAGAGTTTCAACTTCATCAGAGTGCGAGGGATGAACGGGCACTGTCAGGTTAAAAAGCATGTTCAACAAGAAACGAGTTTCTTACTTATGTTACTGGGAACACCCAAGATGATTAAAACTCAATTTTATTCTATTTTTAAATCAAGTGCATTTGTCATCATTTGTGCTGCTTGTTTACTTTTGGTGTTTCTCTGGGCTTGGACAATGAAAGTGATCTGGCAAGTTTCATTCTCCAGCTTCCCTGCACTAGCACAACATGGCAGGGATGGGGCTGCTAGGGAAGTGTTAAATCCAAACGATTTTCATAGGAATTTATTTCTATTGCTTCTAGGTTCTGCAAGACCTTCTTTAACCAGAACCTAAACACTGGGTTTAAATTAGTGTCTCGCTAACAGCCACACACAACTTTCTTTGTCTTTCAACTACAACACTCTCTTCGGGGCCAGGCTTTTGATCTATATTTAATACAGTTTATGTGTTGTAAAGTGCCAGGTACTGTCATTACTTGGTAGAAACCGGAACAGAGGTGTAGTTTGGAATCAGTTCAAGTTTTGGATAGAGACCTGGGTTTGTGCTAATGTAATCCCAAGTCGCTTGGCCATCTGCGCGCACACACACACACACACACACACAGTGCCAAGCTATCCCTATTATTATTTTTATAGCACTGAAAATACACACGGTGTTTTACAGACATTTCAAATACACAGGACCCCAAATTTTAGGGGACACTGTCTTCTCCCCCAGCCAACACCTATGACCTCCCCCTTCTATATTAATAAATGAACCAGAAGCCCAAGCAGCCCTTTCAATAGCTCCAAGACCATACAATGTAACCAGAAAGTCACCTCAAAGCCATATATGTCGACAATGCCCAGAGTGCTGTCCATTTCCCAGGGGGCTAGCCACTCATTGATCTTCCCCAGAAGCCAGTCAAAGAGCAGGGAATACAGAGCCTTGGCAATGGCATCCCTTGGGGAGGGAGAAGAGCAAAACATGTTACCATAAAGACAACACATTGGGGCTTGTCTCACCAAACTAAGACAAAGAGACAAAAGCATTGGAAGTTACCTGGCATCAATGGCGCTTTCGACAGACAAAGGGGTGAATATTCGATCATAAGACGTCACCTGGACAGAAAGAGGCACTATTTGTTATAAAAGGCTGATGGGAAATGTTTTTATCCGGAAACCGTAAGTAATTGAGTCAACCTAACAAAGCTCTTTGCCTGGGAAATCCCGTGGATAAAGCAAGGTGAAAGTTAGAATAGAACTTTATTAATAGGTCCCTTCGTGGTCTGGGAGTCAGCTGTCAGAGATCTCAAATCAGGCTAGAATCACATATGCATTGTGGCACACTTATGCATGTCTAGCAATACAAAGGGGTCTTACGGTAGGTGTAGATGTAATTTATGCCCACTTCAAGGTCTCTTTACACTGCCAGAGTGACGGAAAGGGGTCTTAGTATAAATAAGAATTAAACCCATCAAATCTCCCTCTACAACCCACTGCAGGAGTCACTTCCATTGCTCTTGCTGTCAACTCCCAGAGTTTAAGCCCTCCAGGACTAGTGCCAGGTAGGGTGACCAGATTGCCTAATGTTATAGGGACAGTTCTGATATTTGGGCCTTTTCCTATTATCCTATTTTCCTATTACCCCCCCCTCCTATTCCTATTACCCCCCACCCGCTGTCCCGATTTTTCACATTTGCTATCTGGTTACCCTAGTGCCAGGACATTCTCATCGGAGGACCCATCCCTTCAGGAGCCTTCTCCCTCCAGCATACTGCCAGATCCTGAGTTCAATGCACTTCAGAGCCCCTGGAAGAGTTACCCCTTTGGTCAGGCTCTTGACTCAGTAATGTAGGGGATGGGGAGTGCAGGAATCTGTTGATAAATCTCTTAAATTGGAAGGTTTGGATGTTGATGATAATTAGCAATTGACTTATGGATGCCAGCTCCCCCCAGATTTTAACTATAGGCACAAATATGAACTCCTTAATAAACAGGGCCTTTTTGCGGCATAGTTTAGCCTGGCCAGGGGTGCAATCTGTTGTCGCATGAGCATAGCCCACTGTATCTCAATCCATGGCTACTCAGGATTGCATGCAATGGGAACACGTGAGCTGCTCACATCTGCACAAGCGCAGGAGGAAGGAAGTGCGCCCTTGCACAGTCTGCTCCTGGGAATGAGGAGCAGCAGAATTTTTGTTCTCACCTGGATAGGAGGCCTGGTTCTTCAGCTGAAACCTTCCTTGCATCACTCAGTAGGAGGCAACAGTAAAGCAGCTGCCAGCAGACACGCTGCTCAGATCCCTCTGCAGAAAGAGCACTGGGCTGGGGCACAAGCTCTCTTTCTACACAATGCAACCTCCACACTGAAGTCCCTCAGGATGACGGGGAGCGGGCTGAAGGGGCCATGCGGTACTCACCGTGACTCGGTGAGTGATGGCGCTTTGGAGGCGATCTGCTGAGACATGCAGCAAATTGGCCACAATTCGGATTTCCGTGTCGCTGGGGATGGCTGCAAGGCCAAAGGATTCCTTCTAAATCATGGGGGAGAAGAATGCGTCTAAGCTTGTCCTGGATACAGAGTCCCACACTTAACCAGCACACTTCTGCAGAAAATTGAACTCATCCCACTGCATAGGGGTGGGTCACGCTGTAGTGGGCAAAATCTTGCCTTTGGCTTGTAGATCAGCTCTTCAGGCTCTAACTATCCCTTGGCAGCCCAGGCATCTGGGTTCTGCTCTCCGTTTCTCTGGGTATTGGCCGCAGTCTTGAAGGAGGGGAATGGGCTCTAGATGACCACGTGCAACTGAGACTACTCTCCCAAGCCCCATCACACGAGGCTGCTGATCTGTTTGATATTAGTCACGGCCAAACTGGCGAGGTGTTAACATACCTCACAGGAGGTAAAACAGATGTTCCCCAGCTGCAGGATGGCAGCCAGCACTGCCCAGATGGAGGTCAGCTGATCATCTGAGAGGCCAATCACCTGCAGAGCTTGCACCAAGACCATAAACTCCCGATCATCTTGCTTCCCCGAGAGGTCGCATGCTCTGCCCTGAGAGAACCAACGAAAGCCTGTGGTTGGACCCACAGCCCTTTCACACCAGGCTCTCGCTCCAACGTCACTTCCCAGCACTAGAGAGGGGCCCAAATTGTAAAGCTCAGATCTGGGTTTCAGAGCTCAGGGGGTTAGGTTGGGCTCATCAGAAGGAGAGAGCCCATTTCAGAAACATGCCTACCCAAACTTTTGAACCCCCACAGGCCTCGGGCAGGGGGTGCCGGAATGGGGGTGCCAGGGGGCCATGGCCCTCATACTATTTACCAGCCATAAGGGTGAGCGACGGTGTGGGGGGAAGGGGATGGAGAGGAGCGAGCAGGGGACGGGGTCTTGGGGAGAAGGGGCGGCGTGAGGACAGGGCCTCGGTGGCAGCACAGGGGAGACAATGCCACAGTTCGGGCACCATTGGCCCCCCCACTTTTAGGGCACTTCCACCACTCCACTCCTGGCCTTGGGGTAGTCAGACCTGGCATATTAGACTGGGCCTCTCTCCAGCTAGGAGCTCTCTCCTTCTCCTGACACAGCGTATTCCACACTGGGGCAAACACGACATGAGGAAACATTGCTGCTGACAGGAATTTACCCTGATGTCAATTTCCACCCCCCTCAGCTACTGCTATGGCAGACATTTGTATAGGAGCAGCAGCCTTCTCCCTTCAGCCCAAATCCTTCTCCCACTGGAACCTGCCCTGCAGTCATGGTGACCTGCAATCTAACGCCACCAGAGGGAGCTCATAATTTGAATAAAGGTAGGAAGGCATGGGGGAGGAAGGGGAACCCAATTGGCTGCTTATAGTAGGCTACACTTGGCCCCAGTTTGCATTGGGTTGGGTTGAGACCATCAGAAGGAGATCTCTGGTATTTGCCCAGTGCGTCCAGTCGCTTCTCTCTCAGGTTTTAAGCTCTTTGGGGCAGGTTCTCTCTTTATCTGTGTGTATTAGCTGTGTGGGGTCATACGCCGGCACCCATTGCCCTATTATCTGAATGGCAGTAGGCACATTGCAGGTGTTTCAAAACAAATTAATAAATCCCATGGAAATCAGGTTGATGCCACAAATTCAGCACAGAACACGTCAGCAGACTGAGCCAGAGCAGAAGGACTGGCTGAGCCCCTGAGCGGGACATCTCCAACGGCCCTGACTAGTCAGAAATATAGCAAGGGAAACTTTATATAAAACCCATAAAGGGCTAAGTAATTGAATGGTAAATAAGGGTTGTACTGAGTTTCTCCAATGGGAAAGCGTCTCTCCCCCTGCGGGGGGTCTGAAGATGAATCATTTTTCCTAGCACCAGACTGGCAGCAACTTGAGGCTTCTCCAGATAAGAGGGGGTTAAATCACAGGTGATAGAATCATAAAACTGTAGGACTGGAAGGGACCTAGAGAAGTCAAGTCCAGCCCCCTGTGCTGAGGCAGGATCAAATAAGCCTAGACCATCCCTGACAGGTGTTTGTCCAACCTGTTCTTAAAAACCTCCAGCGGTGGGGATGACAAAGGCAGAATGGAACTGGAGGGGGAGTTCAGCAGCCCCGTATCAGCCGGGGTCACAACCAAGAGAGGGTGCCTCAGTACAAAGGCAAGAATGGTCCCTTCCCTCAAACTCTAAGGCTATGTCTACACTTAAAATGCTGCAGCTGCACCGCTGTAGCGCTGTCGTGTAGACACTGGCTACAGCAATGGACAGTGTTCTTCCATCATTGGAATGACTTCATCTCTCTCAGAAACAGTAGGTAGGTGGACGGAAGAATTTTTCCATCGACCTAGCGGTATCTACGCTGGGGCTTAGATCGGCTTAACTATGTCATACATGGTGCGAACATTTTCACAGCCCTGAGCACTTTAGTTAGGTCAACCTAACTTTGTAGGGTAGACCCGGCCTTAGGCACATAGGTTTGTTCTATCCAATCAGACCACCGGTCTGGCACCCAGCAACACCCAACACCTGATACCTCAGAGCAAGGCAAAAAGATATCTATGTCCATTGTGAGAGGCAACATGGTCTCGTCATGAGAGAACTGATCACGGTTCTGTTCCCACCTCCATTACCAAATCTTACCATGACCTTGGGCAAGTCCCTTCCCCACTCTGTGGCTTGGTTTTCCCCTCTGCAAAAATGGCTCCAATAATACCTGCCCACCTTCATACAGTGCTTTGAACTCCTGAGATGAGAGGTGCTGTAGACGTGCTAAGCAAACATGCCCAGCAATCATGCAGTGATGCAAGGAGGGCGGGGGAAAGCTCCCAATTGACCCCCAACTCTGAACTTTGGTGGATCAGATAAAGAGAGAGAGACCAAAATCCAAACTACTCCTGATTTTGCAAACCCAAAGTCTGACCGGTGAAGTTTTGCCCTTCTCCCCTAACCTCTTCCCGCACTTCTCAACAGGCCTTGCCATGTCAATTCTCACTGGGACTTTCCAGGTACATCATTATCCCTAACTCAGGGCTTCTCAAACTTCATTGCACCGTGACCCGCTTCTGACAACAAAGTTACTACATGACTCCGGGATGGGGGCGGAGACCGAGCCCTGCTGCCTCGGGTGGGAGGAGAGGGGGCCGCAGCCCAAGCCCAGCCATCCCAGGTGGGGATGGCGTTCAGGCTTCAGCCCTGGGTCCCAGCAAGTCTAATGCTGATCCTGGCGTCCCCATTAAAATGGAGTCGCAACCCACTTTGGGGTCCTGACCCACAGTTTGAGAATCGTTGCTAGCTAACTGAAATGTAGCACCATCCCGCTTGGTTCGCCCTTCCCGGGTTGCTAGGGAAAGGTCTAATAATGTCCAGTTCAAGGAGAGATCTTTTAACATGCTGTAATTGTCTGATGTGAAGCTATTGAGTATGTTGAGCCTTTAATTGCCCTAGGAACAATCAAGTCATTAAGGGTACTTGTCCCATCCTGGCTAGGAGGAAAGCGGATACTAATCTAATTATGGGTGAGGCTAGGATTGAGTCCTCAAAATGGCAGAGCTGAGTAAGGGCTGGTCTACATACAGAGAAATTGACCAGCATAGCCGTAACAGAATAATTACTCCACTTCAGCTATGCCAGGGTAACTCCTCTGTGTGGAGGTTCTGTTTATTCCAGAATAAAAGTGATTCTTTCGGAATAATTACTTTGCTATAGCTAGGCTGGTCAATTTCCCCACGTAGACAAAGTCATAGAATCATAGACTTTAAGGTCAGAAGGACCATTATGATCCTCTAGTTTGACCTCCTGCACAACGCAGGCCACAGAATCTCACCCACCCACTCCTGTATCAACCCCCTAACCTATGTCTGAGCTATTGAAGTCCTCAAATCGTGGTTTAAAGACTTCAAGGTTCAGAGAATCCTCCAGCAAGTGACCCATATCTTAATTAAGTTTTTAATCAGCACTGCCTTTTATTGCTTCTAAATGTGCTGCCATTCAGTTTCTTCAGGTGCTTTGTTTTATTCCGCGAAGGGTAAAGAGAGGCTCCCTTGATCCACCCCACATCTCCCCAATCCTTTTTAGCCCACAGAAGCAGGCTAAAAGCAGGTTAACCCCTGTTGTAGAAAGCTGTTTTCCAGTGTTGCCAACTCTCATGATTTTGTTATGAGTCTCATGATCATTATTGTTTTCCTTAAAGCCCCAGCTCCTGGAGTCAAGTGGAGATGTGATGATTCCAGCCTTCATTCTTAAAGAAAAAGTAAGTTTCTAGCCCTGGTGGCTGTGCAGAAAGCTTCAAAGTGTGACCCCAGTGGACCCTAAAGGCTCAAAAAGCAGAAGGTGAATAAAAAACACCAAAAATCTATTATTTTTACATAATCTCATGGTTTTTGTTGAGCCTGACTCATAATTTTTGAACATTTGGGGTTGGAAATACTGGTTTTCTTAGATAGGTGGAGCCATAGGGCCTCGGTGTTTAGACGACCCATATAAAAACAAGAGTCCCAATAACACGGCTTTTTCCAAGAGGCAATGGAACCTGAATGATGGGAGAGGGAGGAGAAGTGACCAAGCCTTTCCAAACAGAAAGACACGTTCCTTGGGTCAAGAGTGAGAGGGGCCCAGACAGTGCAGAGGACAGCCAAGTTCCAAACCGTAACTCTGTGCCACCTCCGGGAGGGGCAATCCAGGAGGGAAGCACAGAGCTCATCATTTTACCTGTTTCCTGTTGGGTCCCCAGCACCAGGCTGATCAGAGACAGGTGTCTCTCCCTCACCTCTGGAGCAGCTTGCTCCACCCCTTCACTCACCTGGTTCAGGTAAAAGTAAGTCTCTGCCTCATGCAGGAAAAGCTTCTCTTTCTGCTCCACTGGCAGCCCCACCAGCAGCTCATAAAACACGTGGTAGTTCCTCTCGCCACGGGCCTGAAAGGAGATCGCTCACACTGTGGGCCAAACGTCTCACTCCACCACCCCATCGCATCAGAGCTAAGGGAAGTCAAAATTTCATCAGACAAATCCCCCAAAGTATGGAACCCATGCGAACCTCTGGGCTTTGCAAAGCCAGGCTGCAGACTGCAAAAGAACAGGCTCTCTTTGAAGTTTCCATCCAGTGCTTCCTATAACCAGGATAGAAATAAACACCCCCCTTCACAGGGCTCCCATGGCTGGTCCTTGCACACTCAAGCAAAGCAGGGGGAGAGAAAAATTAATGGAACTTTTAATAAACTTTAAGAAGTGTAGTTCAAGCTGCTGGGGATAAAGGGAGCTCTTATTTATCCATACTCGGTTCTCCTATCCCTACTGCAAATCTGAGCCAAATAATTCCTGTTAACTTCAGTAGGCCAGATTTTCAGCTGGTATAAATCAATGTGGTTTATGGACATCCGTGGAGCTACCCTGTTGAACACCAGCTGTATACGGTTGCCAACCCTCCAGGATTGGCCTGGAGTCTCCAGGAATGAAAGAATTAATCTTTAATTAAAGATTATGTCATGTGATTAAATCTCCAGGAATACATCCAACCAAAACTGGCAACTCTAGCTGTGAACCTGGCCCAAAGGGGTTAGACCGATGTTAAGTCAGGGCACATTTTGTCCTTGTAGTTTCATCTAAGGAAAAATATACCCAAGTGGAGAATTTATTACTAATCGTGCATTTCTCGTGGGAGAGAAACACAGGGGAAAAAAGCTTTCCAAAGAATGATAGAAACACTTTGACCAGCTTCTAGACATCTTTCTGGAGCTACTCTTCTTCCCAGATCTGTCTCCAAAGCAGTTTAACGCAACACCTGCATGCCAGAACATTACTTGAAACAATGTTATGCTGCCCAGTAGGACACAACAGTTTACATGGACTTTAGCTTAGCCCATGTGCATATGGGATGGCTTCCACCTTGGCCAACACATCAGAGACTGAACTGGGGATTTGAAGATCTAAAAACATGAGCTGCTACAGCTTGAGCTAGAGAGCCATGGCTCTGCAGCTGGACATAGTAACAACTCTCATCCTCCGGGGAGTGACAGAGGGGGACTTGTAACACACCCCTCATACATATTAGATTGCAAACCCTTTCGGTTAATATTAGGGTTGTCAATTAATCACAGTTGACTCACGCGATTAACTCAAAAAAATTAATCACCATTAAAAAAATTAATGGTGATTAATTGCAGTTTTTAATCGCACTGTTAAACAATAGAATACCAATTGACATTTATTACATATTTTGGATGTTTTTCTACATTTTCATATACACCTCTACCTCGATTTAACGCTGTCCTCGGGAGCCAAAAAATCTTACCGCGTTATAGGTGAAACCGTGTTACATTGAACTTGCTTTGATCCACCGGAGTGCGCAGTCCCACCCCCCCCGGAGCACTGCTTTACCACGTTATATCCGAATTTGTGTTATATCGGGACGCGTTATATTGGGGTAGAGGTGTACATTGTATTCTGTGTTGTAATTGAAATAGAAGTATATGTTATTTTTTATGAAAAATATTTGCACTGTAAAAATGATAAAAGAAATAGTATTTTTCAATTCACCTTATATGAGTACAGTAATACACTCTCTGTCATGAAAGTGCAACTTACAAATGTAGATTTTGTTTTGTTTTGTTACATAACTACACTCAAAAACAATGTAAAACTTTAGAGCTACAAGTCCACTCAGTCCTACTTCTTGTTCAGCCAATTGCTAAGACAAACAAGTTTGTTTACATTTTCAGGAGATAATGCTGCCCTTTTCTTATTTACAATGTCACCAGAAAGTGAGAACAGGCATTTGCATGGCATTTTTGTAGCCAGCATTGCAAGGTATTTACATGGCAGATATGCTAAACATTCGTATGTCCCTTCATGCTTTGGCCATCATTTCAGAGGACATGCTTCCATCCTGATGATGCTCATTAAAAAAATAATGCGTTAATTAAATTTGTGACTGAACTCCTTGAGGAGAATTGTATGTCTCCTGCTCTTTGTTTTACCCATATTCTGCCATATATTTCATGTTATAGCAGTCTCGGATGATGACCCAGCACATGTTGTTCATTTTAAGAACGATTTGACAAAACGCAAAGAAGGTACCAATGTGAGATTTCTAAAGATAGCTACAGCACTTGACCCAAGGTTTAAGAATCTGAAGTGCCTTCCAAAATCTGAGAGGGATGAGGTGTGCAGCATGATTTCAGAAGTCTTAAAAGAGACTAACACGGCTACCACTCTTAAAAGAGCAACACTCCGATGTGGAAACTACAGAACCCGAACCACCAAAAAAGAAAATCAACCTTGTGCTGGTGGCATATGACTCAGATAATCGGTCCACATTGCTTTGGATTGTTATCAAGCAGAACCCGTCATCAGCATGGATGCACGTCCTCTGGAATGGTGGTTGAAGCATGAAGGGACATATGAATCTTTAGCACATCTGGGATATAAAAATCTTGCGACGCCGGCTACAATAGTGCCATGAGAATACCTGTCCTTGCTTTCAGATGACATTGTAAACAAAAAATGGGAGCATTATCTCCTGCAAATGTAAACAAATTTGTTTGTCTGAGTGATTGGCTGAACAAGAAGTAGGAGTGAATGGACTTGCAGACTCTAGAATTTTACATTGTTTTATTTTTGAATGCAGTTTTTTTTTTACATAATTTTACATTTGTAAGTTCAACTTTCATGATAAAGAGATTGCACTACAGTACTTATATTAGGTGAATTGAAAAATACTATTTCTTTTGGGTTTTTTTACAGTGCAAATACTTGTAATCAAAAATAAAGTGAGCACTGTACTCTTTGTATTCAGTGTTGTAATTGAAATCAATATGTTTGAAAATGTAGAAAACACCCAAAAATATTTAAATAAATGGTATTCTATTATTAACAGTGTGATTAAATTTTTTAATCGTTTGACAGCCCTCGTTAATACACTAATATGACACTATAGAAATAAACAATAGTTACTGGATTAATGCATTGTGCAGATCCCATGTCAAACAGACAGCAGCGAGATCATTTCTTTCCCACAGTTCTAGAAATTGTCTGGCAATGGTAATGATGGGTTTAATCAAGTCAGTCATTTAAAATCACCTAATTAGATTTGGGTTTACTGAGAACGTGCGGAAAGTGCTGTAATAGTTGGACATTTAAAAAACACACTACAGCTGAGTGTAGTGTTTGTGATGCCTGTGATCTATCTTACCATATAAAAAAAACCAGATAGAGGGCTTGGATGGAGCAGTAGAATGGGGGCAAGGCCATCTGGGTTAGTCCGTCATCTCTGGGCACCTATGCTCCCAAGGCAATAAGCTCAATAGTGTCTGAACCCAGGTCCTGATGGATATTTGTCCATTTCACAAAAGCACCACACAGTTTATCCCAGCTGGCAGCATCTGCTCAGGGGAGGCCCAGGACTGGCCCAGCAGGGAATGCTGCAGGGCAGCAGAGTGGTGCATGGAGGGCTCCAGCATAGGATTCAGCCCATGTAGGTGACACATGAGACTAACCTTAACCCAAAACTCTGCTACTGTCCACTAGGACTGAGGGTCTGCCTCTTGCCATCTGACTAGAGAAGCTGCAGGAATTCCTTGCACTTGTTAATTAACATAGACCCTAACACACAAACACAGCCTAGACATGCAGAGATTCTGACCTGTTTGGGGAAGTGGGGGTGGTTGGTTCTTACCTGAAACACAACCCGGGACTTTTCCAGAAGGTACTGGGAGATGGACGTACCCACCAAGACCCCACTGTGTGTGCGAGAGAGAGGGAGAGATGGGGGGAGGGGTTCTGTGAGAGAGGACTGAGGGTTTGCTGGAGACCCAGCTATACTCTGTACAGGGGGCCAGGCAGAGGGAGTCCTTACCTAGAGCTACAAATCCAAGACGCAAAATTTGGATCTGAATTTCAAAGCCCATCGACACCAAAAGTTTAGGTCTTCAGAGCTGGGATCTTGGAGCAGCTCCATTATAGAGAAAGAAGCTGGCTCTAGAATATGCATCTGGATCCAGTTTTAGACTGTGAACAACCTCCCCAAATTCAGGGGCACTTGGATCTCCCTTCTCTACACATAGCAAACCACAAAGATCCCCACTGAGCAATCCCCAAAATGGTCCCAGGTGTAACCTGTGCATGTTCCCTAAACATTCTCCACACGTCTGTGCTCATTGTTTCTTTGTGCTCCCTTGTCTGTCTACATCCACCCGTCATCTCTTGTCTTGTACTTAAATTGTAAGCTCTTTGGGGCAGAGACCAGCTTTTTGTCCTGTGTTTGTACAGCACCTACCACAGTGGGGTCCTGATCCATGACTGGTTCCTACGTGCTATTGCAATAATAACAACGTGCTATAGGGGCTGGAGTTTGGGAGAGACCTAAACATTACATGGGAGTTATGCTGCAGGGATGGTTTTATTACAGACCTTTACTTAGTAAAATATTTGCCATGTCAAAGTCATAGCTTCTAAGTTGACTCCTTCCCAGTTCCCACCACATGTAACCCAGGGCCCTCCCCAAGGAGGAGGGTCTGCAGCAGCTACCCAACTGGCAATGCAATGGTGGAGCTTTTCTTGGAACGCAGCGACACCAATATGACTGAGCAGCATGGTAGGTGTGGATAAGTCAGGGGTTCTCACACTTCATTGCACTGCGACCCCCTTCTGACAACAAAAATTACTTCATGATCCCAGGAGGGGGGAACGAAGCCTGAGCCCGCCCAAGCCCCACTGTGTTGTCACTGGTTTGAGCCCACGATACAGCTCCAGTTAAGATTGTTCAGTCCTCTCTGCACTGCAAGACTGAGCCATGATAGAACCTCACCAGCTTCTACTGTGTTGTAACTGGTCTCAAACACGGTAACTTGTCATGCTGAAACAGACAGAGGTCCAGCAGATAGGGCACACTGGACTGGGAGTCAGGAGACCTGGGTTCTTGCTCTGCAACTGACCTGCTGTGTGACCCTGGGCAAGTCTGTTAATCTCTGTATGCTTCTGTTTTCCCTCCCCCCTTCTGTCTGTCTCATCTATTTGGATTGTAAGCTCTTTGGGACACGGACTCTCTTTCCCTGGGTGTATGTACAACACCTAGCACAATGGAGCCCTGATCTCAGTGCTATTGTAATAAGGAGAGCGCAGTAGATCGGGGCTTGGTGGTTTCAATCAGGGAAATCTTGCAGGTTTCATGTGTTCTTTTGTAGACAAAACTCAAAAGCAAACCCAGGGGTGCAAACTGACCCCCCCCCCATAGAAAGTGTGGGGGGAAGGAGGGCTGTTGTTGCATAACCCCCCTGTACAACTCACTTCCCAGCAGATTAGCACTGGATCTGTTCCTGTGCATGCCCGGCTCATTCTCCTCCCGCTCCAGCATGCATCACTGCACAGCTGGCTAACGGCAGCGCCCTTTGACTCACTGTCTCAGGTGGACGTGCAGAAACTTCCCAAAGCGGCTCGAGTTGTCGTTGAGGATGGTTTTAGCATTCCCAAAGCTCTCCAGGATGGGCAGTACGTCACAGGGCTGGAGAGGGCGGAGGATACAAGACCTTATGTTAAACCAACCAGATAACACTGTGACATTGCCCAGAGACCAGGGCCCCATAGTGGCAGGTACCCTACAAACATAGAACAAGGGGATGGTCCTTGTCACAAAGGGCTTTGGTCTGAAAGACATGACCAGAGACACAAGGTGAATCCAACAGCCAGCCAGGGGATACAACTCCAGGGAGCAGTAACACGATACAGAGCCTCTAGCACTAGGTCGCTAGCTGGACCCAAACCCAGGCTGGCAGTGACTGATAGTTGTTCCTACCTCACTGCTGCCCAGTGACCTAAGCATGACCTAAGTTGCTTTTCAGTTGCTAAGTTCCTAACAGGTTAGGTGCTCGCTTCACAAAAAACGTCTCTGCCATAACTGGGCCCTTTGCTGGCGATTTCAGTAGAGAGACGGTTCAGAAGGCTGAACGGGCCTTACAGATGGGCCTTCCAAGCCAGAGGGGAGGTGCAGCCTGGGGAAGCTTGTGCCGCTTCTACCACTGCCTGTTCTGTGAACAATCGACGTAGGGTTCTAAAGCTGCGCACCAAGCACCCAAGAGCAGTGAATTCACTCAGAGCCCTTATACATTCAAGGAGGTTTTCAAAGGTGCCTAAGCCCCACTGACATCACTGGGACTCCGGCTTCTTTCAAATGAGATTCCTGTGGGTCTGCACTCACGTGACCTGAATTCCAAATCGAGATTCAGGTCACGTGATCAGTGTAACTATCGATGGCTGTTGCTCATCCATGGGGAAAGTGAAGCTAGAAAATGTTCTCACTGGTTCAAGCCAGCCTTAGTGCCCCAGATCTTAGCAGGCTGTTGTCTGAGCCTTGGACAGCTAGATCAGCTATCTCTGACTGAACCATGTGGCCCCCAGTGCCCCACTTCATGGCGAACATGGCCAGCCACACTCTGATGCCAGATCTCACCCCTCTGTCTCCACCTCCAATTTAAGAACAGACATGAACGGTGTGAGCCCCTGCTTTGCTTTTGTCTTTCAGTCCTGGTCAGCTTGATGTTAGCCACTCCATGCTGACCCATTCTATCCCATGCTCCACTATTCAGTTTCTTATATTGTGCTCATCACCATAGTATCTGAGCACCTCCCTGTAGTGCCTTACACCACATGACTACAAGCACACATCATGGTGCATAGGCACCGACTCCGTGGGTGCTCCAGGGCTGGAGCACCCATGGGTGCTTAGCACCCACCAGCAGCCAGCTCCTCCCTCCTAGTGCCTCCCGCCCGCTGGCAGCCCTGTTGATCAACTCCTCCCCCTCCCTCCCAGCACCTCCCACCTGCCACCATCAGCTGTTCCGGGGCATGCAGGAGGAGCTGGGATGGAGCATGCATGGGGGAGGGGGCGGGACTGGGCAAGGCAGGGGTGGGAAGAGGAGGGGCAGAGACAGGAAGGGATGGAGGGGGGGGCGGAGCCTGGGGCTGAGTGGGGCTTGAATACCCCCTGGGAAAGGAAGAAGCCAGTGCCTGTGTCGCAGTACGTAGAAACATTAGCCACCCCTTACCTGCCTGATCCCAGGGCTGTCTTGTCTCCGGTACAAGGTGCTCAGGTACTGCATGATTGCTTTGGCAGCTTCTGTTTTACCTGATCCACTGTGCCCACTGGGGGAGAAAGGGCTAAGGATCAGAGACGGCTATAACGATCGGACTAGCTGTGCCTAGAGTAATTAGTCAAGATCTTCAACTGGGGTGAGTCAGCATAGCTCTGCCTAAGACAATGATTTACGGCAACTCAGGGTCTGGCCCATATTGTTTAAAAGTCTGGCGGCAAGTTAGAAAAATGGGCCCAAGCAAAAAACCCAGATCCAGAGCCAATCCACGTCCCTTCCCACCTCAGACTGTGGGGAAATCAGCTCAGGGTTATGATGAGCAGCTAAGTTCAAACTACACGAGCAGGTTGTGGAAGGAGAGTCCTAGCTTGTCCCAGCTCTCCATTCCCACAGCTTCCCTGCGCCAGACAGTGATACCACATGCGACCAAACAAACACAAGATAAATGCCTGACATCATAAAAACAGAACTGTCATTGGCTGACGGTCCGACCATACGCTGAGGGCAAGGCGTTGTAATCAAGCAACTTTTGAAGGCTGCTGGCTTTACATATTAACCTTTCCATGGATGTCGTACACACACCACAGAGCCAGTCAGCACAATTTTATGTCATCCTGTTTCATCTACCCAGACAGGACTGACCCCTTCTATGTGGTGACTGGGTCATGTTGTGTGAAATAGTACAAACAGCATTTCTTCCAGCAGCAATGTATTTGCAATGGCAACCAATCAGCATAATCATCATGGTAACATCACTCACATGAGCGGTGGAAGTGCCCTAAAAGTGGGTGAGTCACAGGAGCCCAAACCATGGCCCCGCCTCCTCCATGCCATGCCACACCCCCACACCGCCCCTTCCCCCTGAGGCCCCAACCCCCACTTGCTCCTCTCCCCTCATCACTTGTCCTTACGGTCGGTTAAAAGTGGGAGGCCATGGCCCCCTGGCCCTCCTGTTCTGGCGGTCCTGCCAGGAAGTGCTGTGTGCCGGGGTGATTGTTTCAAAAGTGACACTGACAAATGTCATCATGCATAGCCAATTGTGAGTGGGCAGGTCTCCCACTTGCTCAGAGGCAGCTGGAGATGCCCCAAGAGGGCAAGACTGTTTGTTAGGAACATAGGAAATGCCAGACTGGATCAGATTCAAAGTCCATCTGTCCAACAGTGACCAGCACCAGATTCTTTAGAGGAAGGTGTGAGAACCCACAGTGGGCAGATGTGGGATAATTACTTCCCAAAGTAGGTCTCACCCTGGTCTCCCGGTTAGAGATTGGCTTAACCCCTGAAGCATGAGGTTTAACATCCTTTATAGCGTTATCATTAGTTATAACCACCCTGGATATTCTCAGTATCCATATTACTGTCCAACCCCTTCTAACTCTTGCTAAGTTCTGAGCCTCAATTACTTCCTGAGGCAATAAATTCCATAGTTTAAACTACACATGGCGTGAAAATATTTCATTTTACCGGTTTTGAACTTTCCGCCATTTCATGTCTTTGAAAGTTCCCTGTTCTTGTGCTGTGCAGCACGGAGAACACAAGCTCCCGATCTACCTTCTCCAGACCATTCATTATTTCATAGGTGTTTTGCTGTTCTGTTTTTATCGATTCAATCATTTTGCCAGGCACAGATCTAAGAACTTACTGGTCTATAATTCCCTGGATCACCCAGAGAGTCTTGTTAAAATATGCATACCACATGTGCTACTCTTCAATCCTCTGGAACAGTTGTTTCAATGGGGCAGAAACTTGAAGAGAGAGGAGGAATCTCAGCCCCACACAATGTCCTCATTTCCTACCTGATGACGATGCACTGCTCTTGCTCTGAAGTCTGGGACAGAGTGTAGGCCATTTCCGCAATGGCAAAGATGTGTCTAGATGAACAGAAGAAAAAAATTCCATTTGTTACTTTGGCCCTGATTTCCAACCTGCACAAACACAGCACCGGGGGTTAGCTAGTGGATATCTGCACTGAAGTTGAGCCTGTAACAGAATCTCAGATCCGAGAGTCATGGCCAGAGCCAGTGTTAGCCCACTGGGGGCCCTAAACAGGAATATTTTTTGTCCCCTCCTGCCCCCCACAATACTAAAAGAGGCAAGTTCTTATAATAAAAAGGGAATGGGGGCCCCATTGAGTTGCTCGGGGCCCTAAGCAATTGCTTAGTCTGCTTATGCCTCTGGCCATGGCAGCATATGTATAGCTGGGCATGGGAGGGCAAATCTCTCACTGCTGCAGCTCCGCTAGTAATAGCCACCTTGAGAGCCCTAGTGTGAATAAGGCTCCTGTAGCCAACAGCTTTTTAAATGCCGTGTGTCATTTAGACTCGCTCTGAGCAAGTTAAACAAACCAGTGGTCACAGGAGCCTCATCCAAACTAGGGCTCCCAATGTGGCTAGCTCCAGCAGAGCTGCACTGGTGTTAGCAATGGTGGGATGCTACTGCCAAAATCCCTAGGGATGGCCACAGTCTCTGTGGTCATCAGCAGGGATTGAACCTGGGACCTTCAGCTAAAGCTGAAGGAAAAACTAGAAGAGGGAAGCTGTTACAGTAGTTGCTGGATTCAGCAACTAGACAAAAGCATCTGCACAAAAGGCCTGATTCAAAATCTACTGAAATCAAGGGGAGCCTTTCCCATTTACTGCAATGGCTTTTGGACCAGGTCGTAAGCCAGCGTTTTACCTGAGGATCCATGAACTTTGGTGGTTCGGAGCTGGATGTAGAACCAAACATCACAGCTGGGTCTTATCACTAGCATGGGCTAAACTCTCTCCAGCCTGGTTGGAAGTGAAGATGTTCTCAACATTGTGGCTCAGCTGGGCCAGTCAATGCTTGGATATGTAAGTGCTGAGTATCATTATAGCGCTACACAGGGAGGGACATTTGTCAGGCTAGGGGAGATTTCAATAAACTTCTCTTGTTTCAGTCTCTGGCATCTTAATCCCTCCGAGTGTTACTGCAAGGGGAAGAGGGAGGTTTGATTAGGGTTACAGACTCTGAAGTGAAGTCCTTTTCAGTTTCTCTCTCATTAGAAGAGATGAGCCCAATGGCACAGCTCAGGTCTCAGTCCAAGCTTTTCCGACATTCAGTGGTTTTTGTATCAGGCCCACTTTTTCTCCTCAGGTGGAAATCGTTAACAAATAAAACATGGCATATGGCACTTACAGCAACAATATCAGAGTGCCATACAAGTACCCCTGTGCTGGATGTATCATACACTTCACTCTGCACCAGTCCTACTCCAGAGATGACCTTTGGCCAAGTGAAATGGTCCTGGGAGCCCAGGGCAACACAGGACTCTGCAGGTTAAGAATAATGAACAGACTTAGTTGTGAAGAAACAAGCATACATACGGGGCATTTTTGGAGAGCGTCCCCTGCTGGTACTGGGTCACCACATCTTCCAAGTAGAGATGGAGGGGCTTGAAAGGATTCACAGAGACCAAGATTTGCCCAATGTAGGTCTAAGGGGGGAAAATAAAGTTTGGTTTTATTATATCCACTGGATGATTAGAGATTTCTGGATGGGCTCTGGAATTAACTGGGAAGGCCTCGAGTATATATTGCATAACCAAAACAAACATTAAATCAGCTTTAAAGCAACATTAAAGAATCTGATTTAAACTTCTGGAAGCCAAAGTCATTCTGGGCAGAGCTGAGCTTGACTGTTTTGATTCGCAAAGGGGCTTAGTTAATTTGGGGGGCATGTTCTTCATATTCCCACACTTCCTCTGAGCTCCATTTCAGGACCAAAGTGAAACTTGGCCAAAGCCAACATGTTCTGCATAGTTTGAGGCCAAAACCATAAATCCCATTTGGCATTCTAGGGATGAGAAGGATGGGTGTTCCCTCCTAACTTAGCCAAGCCTGAAACTGGAGCCAGGTGTTCAAAGAACACTCAAAATCAAGGGAAACTGAAGGCTTTCCAGGCTGCATCACAAACATTTCACACTGCCCCAGTTCTGGGTTCAAGGCAATGATCATCCTCTTTCACCCCATTATGCCTGGCCATTCAAAGGGTCTTAGAGCAGTGGGTAAATGCCTGTGCCAAATAGATTACAATACCAAAGCACAGTGGGGTGAGATTCCAGAGTTAAGGAGTGACTCCTCTGCAAACATTCTTGGGTTCCACACTTCTTCTCTGTCCACTTATTGGCTTCATTTACCACTGAGATGGTTTCTCTGGCTTCAGCCTTCCAGACTCCCCACTGGGGGACCAGCAAATCCAGATGGCTTCTGCTTCAGCAGCAGCTATAAAGATTCTGCCATCAGAGCCCTCAGTTGTGCTGCTGATGGGCAAAGCAGAGCAGACTCCAGGTCACTCTCCTTCCTGTAGCTGCACTGGCTGTGCTAGGCTAACAAGAGTAAGGTCTTATCTTTGCCAGAAAAGCGAACTGATATGTCTTGTGTGAAAGACATATAAGGAGCAGATCTGTTGTGCCAGTTTTACCTAGTCACTTATCTAACCACAACCACATTCGCTCTATGATCCCCTGTCTAGATTGCATACAGCAGAAACACATACACACACACACACACACCCTCTGTTTTTCTATTGGGTGTGCATAGAGTGATGGCAATTGGTACAGGGGTTAACAACTACCATGCAGCTATGTGGGAGCTGCTGTGATAGGATCCATTACCTAGGTGCATTTGGTGCCTCAGTTGTATCCTGCACTGGCTGTGGGGAGAGGGACAGTCTAGTGCTGACTTTGAGACTGGCCATGCTGACCATAGTGGGAGCAGGTAACAACTGTTTTGTGAGGTTTGGGGAGGGGGATCTGGGGCTACACAAGGAACGAGAGAGGGGTCCCATGCTGGACAGATACAGCAGGTGAAACCCCGGTGACGCCATCTCCTCATCATTACTGGGAAACATTGGGACCCTGGGGACTGTACTCTGCTAGGGCTGGGTGGGGCAAGGGAAACCCCACCCTCGGATTCCTTGTCCCACATGAATAAGAATTGAAAAACCTAGCAGCCATACGTAAATGAAATTGCGATGGAATCTCTTCTTCAGACACAGAAGGACTGAGCTCTCACAGACCTCCCTAGAAACACAAGACGCGAGCCGTCAGCCAACTTCATCCAAGGACCTCACTCATGTATTATAGTCTGTTGGTTGTCTGAGGGATGCTGCAAGATGGGGGACAGATGCAGCATCCATTGATTTTATACGGTAGGCCCAGAATATGGCAGGCACAAGTAGGGCCAGCCCAAGCTGTTTTGTTACCCACGATGGAAAATGTTTTCAGCAACCCTGAACAGACGAGCAAACAAAGAAAAAAAAAACCCACCCCCATTTGGTGCCCCCAGAAGTTGGCACCCATGGAGACTGCCCTCATCGCCTGCCCCTGCAGTCAGGATTGTCCAGTGGGCATGTGTATAAGAGAGAGAGGGAGAGAACACTGCCGGGATGGACTGTGACCTATCCATGTCTGCGCGATTGGGCTAGCCTCTGCTGTCTGCAAGCTAGAGGATATCAGCTACACAACCATGTGGATTTCATCAGTTATTACTGGTTTTAGCAATGCTAAAGCTTGCCAGGGCCTGTGTGGGGAACTCCCATGGGCGTTCCTGTGTCAGCGAGGGTAACAATCCCAGTCATACAAGACATGTTAGAGAGCCTGAGCCTGCTGCAGCTGGTCAGTGGGAGGTTTGCCACTGATTTCAGTGCGAGTAGGATCAGGCCATTAGATAGATGCTCTGTGTCTCGTCCCACGGATTCTCCTTTCCCACCACATACATCACAACGGAACCGTGCGCTCTTTGTTTCTGGCTATTTTACCAGATAGTGGCCTAGTAGTTAGAACAAGGACTCTATTCCACCTCTACCATTTGCTCTCGGCCTGGTATTAAGAAAGTCACTTCAGCTCTCTGGGCCTCAGTTTCCCAATCTGTAAAATGCACTGATCCTTGAAAACCCATTTCAGGACAGGGCGCTTCTTACAGTGTAGATGGGGTTCCCTGTCTGCACCTCCAAGGGGGTCGCATAGCCATTACAAACCTCTCTTTCTCTGGGGTTCCTCCCTGGAGATAGAGCAAGCAATGTGTACTCTGCCTATGGACAGAGGAGTTTGGGGAGGGACTGCACAATAATGCCATGATTCCCCTTACACCAGCGCAATTCCCCACCCACTCCAGTGCAGGCGTGGGCCTAAATAGGACAATTCAGCCCTTCCTCTGGTTTAAAGGGCCATCAGTCCCTCATGGTCATGAGCATCGAAGCCACTCCATTTTTCAGAGCTATAGCTGATGTTCTACTGTTCACCTTCTCCTGAGCCAACAGTGTCTTTGATGGGTAATAAATAAGCCCCAGCCACTTCCTGCTATCCACAGAACATCACTGACATACTTACTCCAGTCTGGACAGATCTTCAACCTCCTCAAGCTTCACTGAGTGGTTTTCATCCACCTGAAACGTATGGGAGAAATGGCTATGAATTGCGTGCAGGTTGACAGCACCCTAAAGCTTACCTGCCTATTGCAGAATATACCTGTTTCCATGTCATGTCCATCTCAAGGATATCCTCAGTGATATCTTCTGCCTCCCACCTTTCTCTCAATGTCTTCGGCCTGTGGGTCTTGACCAGATCCTGGTCCTTATACATGGCCCATTTGCTGAGGTTCTCAATGGTGAGTCGCGGGAGCAGCATTTCAGAGTTCAGCCATGCCGTAGGATCACACCCTAGAGTTCGCCGCTGAGTCCAGTGCACCTGGGCTGGGGCTTCAGACCCAGCATGTTGGATGAGATTTGCAGCCTCTTTATCAACATCTCCCTCAAAGTAAGAAGCCATCAGATCCTCTGAGCCCTCTCCTTCCTCCTTTGGAAGGAAGTCCTGCTCATACCGATAGTTTCCAGCTGCCTCTGGGAAGAGGGGGGGTTTAGTGGCCTGGTATGGTGACTGCCCTCTTTGCCCCTTTGCAAGGAACTGGGATTTGGATACATCTTTCCCCTCGGACGTCTTTATCCCTTGGGATGAGGAGCTCAAAAGCCTAGTCACTCTGTACTGAGTTGCAAGGCATTTTGCTTGACTCAGATCACCTGGCATTGACGGATCAATTTCATCGTTGTGGGGAAGCCCTTGACTGGTCCTCTGACAGGTTTGCTCCTTCGAGAGGTCATGTTTGAACTTGCAACCCGGCTGCACAGACATCACTGCTTTCCTGCTAGATACATCTATTGACTGTGGCTGTGATTCACTATTCCCGGAAGAAACACCTCTTGTCTTCACCATGTGATGGACCCTGGGGAACACGATGGCGAATTTGGCATCAGTGACACTGTTCTTCTCCTTAGCAGGTCCGTCCAGATTTTGCAATTGCACAGAGGAGCTAGCTTCATTAAGGGGAGAATCACATGAAGCCAACTGGGCTTCTTCCAGCTCCTCTGCCACCTCAGTACGAGGATGATCCCATTCTAGCAATGGCTGAGAAGAGCTTTCGCTACTCAACTCCCTCTTTTTCTGTTCTTCCGCTGAGCCAGGGGAGGCTCTGACCTGTCTATTGATTAGTCCAGTGGTGCTAACAATCCTGATCGCCATTCTTCTTCTGAATCCAAATGACCTGCTGCTCCTCTTCCCAAACTTCTTCAGGAGCCAGCCTGAGATACCAACTGCACGCATCACACTCAAAAAACGATCTTTCAGGCTTGCTTTCTTGGGAGGCTTTTGGCTGAGCCAGCCGGTTACTTTTCTAAATGCTGAAAGGGTGAAGCCCTTTTGCTTCAGCACTTGCTCTTTTTCAGCAGGTGCCTCTTCAACCACTTTCTCCTCCGCTATCTCTTCTCTTACTGCTAGAGTCTGACACGAAACGTGTTTGACGTTTCCAATTACTTTCCCAATCTTCTCTATCTTGTCAAGATGCTGCTTATCAACAGATAGGTTTTTAGTGCTAGAGGAGGAGCTTGAAACACTGGAGAGACTTAATCTTGGCTCTCCAAGATCCTTAGCTATATTGGAGTCCCTAAGTGCCTTATAGGTTTTTGTAGCACTCTTTTTAGAAGGGACCTTTTGAACCTTCTCCAGGTCAGAGCTAGTTTCTGCTGCCTTATGGAGAGGACTCTGTTTACTTCTTGCCAACAGTTTGGCCTGGGCAACTTTATGATTGTTTTTCAGATTCAGGACAATCTGGGATTGCATAGTGAGAGGACTGCACTTCTTTGCAAGTACAACCACTGAATCCACCCTCCTGTTGCTGTCTGAATAAGAACTAACCTGATGTATGTGTTCTAACTCTTCACCTTGCTTTATTGTCTCAGGCTTCTGGGATTTCTTTTTTGGCATTTGCTGTGTGGGCCACGCAGGGCCATCTCTCGCCATCCCGCCGTTGTCATTCATATTCCCTTCCCAGCTGTTTCGCGGAGGGCCTTTGCTCAAGCCCATGTTAAGGAGCTTTGCTTTGACAGTGCTAGGCAGCGGTTTCCTTCTTGGTCTCTCTCGCTTGTTGTCGTTGATTCCTTCAACCCCATCCTCCTGGCTTTCAGATTTAGCTTGCTCATCTTCAGACATTTCTTCACTGTTGTCTTTTTCCACCAGGTTTTCCTGTTCTTCTTCATCACTCTCGTTTTCTCCCTTCACTGGGCATTTGACTTCATCCTCTGAAGCCCCTGCACTATAATCTTCTTCAGTGCTATCACTTAGAGTAGATTTTCTTTGCTTGGAGACTTTATCCTGTTCCTTCATTTTCCCATCTGCCTCAGACTCTTCTGAGACAGTTTCTTCATCTTCAGATTCTTGCCTGTTGTCCATCATCTCCTGTTCTCTTTCACTTTCCCTGGTTGCTTTGTTACTTCCATCATGAGATTCTTGGCAGCCTTTTCCTTTGGACAGAAGCCAATTTTCCTGTGTAGTTTTTTCCTCAATAGAGAGTTCTTCTTCCAAAGAGCTTCTCTTGTCTTCGCTGATTTGGGTGTTGTCATCATCAGTCTCTCTCTTTCTTCTTGCTTGGCTACGACTGGCTTCATCTCTAGAGCCAAAACAAGACCCATCATCTGAGCTTTCCAGGCTCTTTCCTTCCTCACTTGCACTGGAAATAGTCCTGGCTGATTTTCTAACTTGTTTCTTCTTCTGTCCATCACCATCACCCCCACACTTCACTGCCTTAGATCTGAGCTCCAGACTGCCCTGGAGCTGGGAACCTGACTTTCTGATGGTGGTTGCTTTGGAGACATGCTTCTTATTGTATTTTTTCCCAGCACTGACATGACTATCAGTCGGAGGCAACTCGCGTTTTTGAGAGGAGCCCTCAGTACTTCCCACTGTGAAGGACTTTACAGACTCAGTCTCAATGGCCATTTCACTCACACTCAGGTGCTCTCTGCGCTTCCTTTTAAAAGTACGTTTCTTGCAGCCTTCAGTGGCCTTTACCTCATTGCAAACACTGGCCTTGCTTCCTTGGCCTGATCTCAGATCCTGTTGCTTGGAGCCTCTTACTTTTTTCTTCTCCTTGGACATTAATTGTTCTCCATGTTTTCCACCAGACCCAACTTCTCTTTTGTCCTTGCCCTTGGAGGTTCTCTCCCCTTTGGCTTGCTTTTTGTGACCATACTCATTGCCTCCCTTAATCCTTGCCTCCCTCTGGCTCTTTGATGTGCTCTGTACAGATGTGACTAAAGGAACTGTCTCTTTTTCAGAAGAGGGTTCTTCAGATGTAGCTTGGACATTGCTCTTTTCTTTCCTAGGTCTCCCACCTTGGACCATGGAATCCTCAGGAGGGCTCTTTTTCTCACAGCCAGCAGCTCTCTCCTTACCATCTTTCTTTGCCCCAGCAGCTTTGTCCCGAGTCTTAGATCTGGAGGGTGCCATCACGCCAGTATTCAGAAGTGCATCATCATTTATTGAAGTTCACCTACAAAAAGAAACACACGCTGCTTCTACTGTACAACTTTGCAACGGCTGCTGATACAAATAGACAAGTGAAGAGGCTGGATCCTGCATAACCATAATCATGTGACTTCTACAGGATTTACTCACACATCTATTAGACTGAACAACCAGATCCATAATGCTGAGGAGCATTAGTTGTCACTGTTTAAATCACTCAGTATATCCTCTATTGGGTTTTCTCATTAATCCGCCTCAGATTTGGGACATAGACTCCTTTTCCTGAACCCCACCACTTACGAACAACTACAACAATTTTCAGCTTCAAGATCTAGTATGCCTAATCCACACATAGGCCTGATCATTGTGCATGGTTAATAAAGCTTAGAGGTAGCATCGTGTTATGGCTAAAGCAAGAAGGGCCATTTTATTTTTATTTTTCCTTCTCCATTAACCCTCTGTGCAGAATACATCGTATTAACTACATCAGAGGAATGAAAGGTGAATGGAGAACTCACCTTCCCGGGTGACCATGTACCAGAATAAGCCACACTTTGGTTTTTGGGCTGAAAATATAGGATCCACTTGGTCCTACTGTGGAAAACTACAAGGACTGAAACTGAAGCACTTGCAAAACAGAGATAAAATGTATCTGACCCAACCTCTATAAACCAAGTTGATATGAAGTGCCAGATTATCTGCCCAAAATATAGGTACAGTTTTTATGTTTTATAATTTGCTATTATTCTTCCCCCTTTTGTTCCAACATTTCTTTGTTAATGAGTAAACAGCAGCTGGGTAAATAATAGTTAAGGGTAACTAATGGCGTGGGGAAATAGTAGTAACTTGTGCAGCAGTTTTCAGTTTTATTTTCTGCAGTGGAACAGAGACACAATATCTAATGGATCAGGCTCAAGATTTGACTTACCCCAGAACTAGAGATTAGCCTGAGCTGCAACAATTTGGATCCAGAACCAAACTTTCACAGCCAAGATTAAGTCTGTCCTGGCTGGCTCAGTTGGAGTCTTCTTAGAGAGAAGGTATAAAAGGGAAATAGGTAGAAGACATAAGGTAGGGGAGGAAATTGACACACTAGCGAGCGGGGAGGAGGGGAATAGCGGATTGCTCAGATCACAGCCATGGAAGAGCTGATGCCGCCTGGTTCCCTCTCATTGTCTGGCCTGGTCAGAACATCTTTCAGGAGCAGAAAAAATAAATCCCAATGGTTGCAATATACATTCGGAAGTCCCAACATACAAACAGTGAGGCCCATGGTGCCCCTTGCCACACTCGATCAAGTTGCTAAGTACTCTCCAGGAAAGCCATACCCAAAAGTGGGGGCAGCCTGGCCCCATCAAAAGTGATAAATTAAAACAAGTTTCCAATGGCCTATATGCCCAGTTCCTTTCATCTAGTACATTCAGGTTGTAAAGAATGTAAACTAATATGTGGATTTGCCCAGACTCCCCTGTCTGTTGGAGAATCTCATCTCTCCCCTTTTCAGTTATGAAGGCCCTTTACTCTCCAATTCAATCTGCTGTTGCCAAACAGAGGGAAATACCACCTGGGCTCCAGACTCCAGCCCTATTAATTTCCTCCTTCCCATTTGTCTTAAGGAGGCGTTAATGGCCAAGCCTGGTTATAATCCTCCACATGCTAAAGGCTCCAAGGCAGCCAGATAAGACCAAAAACCATTCAGCTAACTAAGGACATAACCAGGAAGAACCTGGTAGAAGGGAGGAAGGGAAAATTGAGGGTAAATATCAGAGAAAATGTCTAGCAGTGAGATCTACCATGCTGTGGCATTGTCTCCAAAGAGTCCCATGGCTTGGGACATTTAAAACTAGATTACATAAAGCAGTAGGGCATGATGTGTGCAGAACAATCCAGCAATCAGCGGATGGAGACGATCATATACATTTTTCTCTCTCTGTAATTAACTTCTCTTCTCTGCCCTGGCCTCCACCAGTCAGTCTCCTCCCTCTTTGTTCTCAGAGACAGTCTTTAATGGCTCAGTAGATTTGTGCAGGGGGAAGGGAAACTTCTGCTGATAAGTTTCCTGCAAACTTCTAGACAACAAAGACCTACGGGTCAGGAGTCTGGAGTTAACCCTCAGCTTCACTCAAGCCCCACAGAGCTGTTTGCTAAGAGCTTGCATGGATTGTCTGGGGAGCCTCTACATCAGTGGTTCTCAATCTATGAACCATTGTGGGCCACATTTGCAGCTGTCTGTGTGTTGTGTGGGCTGCCTCCACACAATATAGATACTACCTGTATGGCCCTGAGGATGTCACATGGGTCGCAGCTGCGTGCTGATTGGGCCCCAGGTTGCGAACCACTGCTCTGCATTAAGTGCATTGCTGGGAAATCAATGACATGAACAGCTGGTTGTTTCACTTGTCCTTAGGTCCCGCATAGCAGCACTTGTTTTTGGTATTTCCACACACAAATGCCCCTGACAACCATGGCTGTACCATTGCATTCTGAGACTCTGAAGCACCTATCCCATAATAGCCAATATTCTTGCAGGACACAGGGGCTTTGAGGTGATTCCCAAGGCACCTCACTGTGGGATAGAGTTAGGAAGACTAGCTGCACTCAATACAGAGGCAGCACTGTTCCAGTAGTTTCCTTTCTTTGCCAGGAAGAAAACGTACAGGATGGTACTGGTTCAGCCAGACCCGAGTTAAAAGCCTGAACCAGCGGATCAAATTCGGTGATGAATCCAGGTCACGTGCCACCTGACTCACATTGTGTATACGCTAAGAAGAGTGCTTGGGATGAGTCAGTGAAACCTGTGTTTCTAACACACCTGGGATGGCAGTCGCCAGCGGCGGCTCCAGGCACCAGTGCTCCAAGCACGTGCCTGGGGCAGCAAGCCGCGGGGGGCACCCTGCCGGTCCCTGCAAGGATGGCAGTCAGGCAGCCTTCGGTGGCATGCCTGCGGGAGGTCCGCCGGTCCCATGGATTCGGCGGCAATTCGGCAGCAGGTACGCCGAAGCCACGGGACCAGGGACATCCCGCAGGCATGCCGCCAAATCCACAGGACCGGGGACCTCCCGCAGGCATGCCGCTGAAGGCAGCCTGCCTGCCGTGCTTGGGGCGGCAAAAAGCTAGAGCCGCCCCTGGCAGTCGCAAGGAGCTGTACAGACTTTGCAAGCTCACGGGGTTCCAACCAATGCTTTGTTGCCTTTTCCATCTAATTCAGGGCCTGCCCTCACACCAGGGCCGGGATGTGGGGAAGAGATGGCAAAACAAGATGAGTCAGCACCAAGCTCATCATTTTTAATCTTTGGGGCTACCAGAAAACCTATGGTGGGGAAGAAGGAAATGGGGAACTGTTATTTAATTAGCCAAGGCAGCTTGGCTAACTAAATCCATCCACTGCTCGAGAAGCTTCAATTAATTGCTTGTTGTTCTGCAGACTAAGGGTATATCTTCACTACAGAAGCTACAGTGGCACAGAAGCTATGCTGCTCATAGTTAAGGCTACAATTTAGTCACGGGTATTTTTAGTAAAAGTCATGGACAGGTCACAGGCAATAAACAAAAAGTCACGACCAGTGACCTGTCCATGCCTTTTACTAAAAATACCCCTAACTAAATCTTAGGTGCTTGGGAGGGGGCAGGGGTGCTTCAGCGGACTCTGCTGCTCCTGGTGGGGTGAGGGCAGGCCAGAGCCCCACCGTTGCTTCTGGGTGAGGGGCGGCCCAGGGCCCAACCACCGCCACTGCTCCTCCAGGCGGGGAGCAGCCCAGGGCCTTGCCACTGCTGCTGCTAGGGTGGGGGAGTGGCCCAGGGCCCACCTCCGCTATTGCTCCAGGCGGGAGCAGCCCGGGCCGCCACTGCTGTTGCTCCAGACAGAGGCGGCCCAGGGCGCCACTGCTGCTCCTGGATTGCTGCTCTGGGGCAGTGCCTGGGACTATCTAAGCAATGCTGATGCAGCCGACCCCGGGGCTGCCCCAGCTGCTGGGGCGGCCCTTGGGTCAGCTGCACCAGCCGCTGCAGAAGTCCCGGAAAGTCCCGGAATCCGCTACTACCATGACCTCCGTGAGAGACTCGCAGCCTTACTCATAGTGTAGCACCGCACTGTAGACACTTGCTACAACAACAGAAGGGGTCTTTCTGTCAGAAGTAAATTTACCCCCTCGAGAAGTGGTAGCTGGATTGACTGAAGAATTCTTCCATCGACCTAGTGGTGTCTATACCTGGGCGAATGTTGGCTTAACTGCGTCTCTCATGGGGTGTGAATTTTTCACACCCTTGATTGACATAGCCAGATCGACCTAGTTTTAGGTGTAGACCAGGCCTGAAATTTGTCTAAGGGTCCTCAGAGGTATTTAAAAATACAGTCCACAATACATTCCAACCCTTTGGAGAATCTAGCCTGGGCAACTAAGGCCTGGTCTATATTAGGAAATTAGGTCAGTATAACTATGTTGCTCAGGGGTGTGAAAAATCCACTCCCTTGAGCAATGCAGTTAAAGCGACCTAACCCATGGTGTAGGAGAATTCTCCCGTTGACCCAGCCACCGCCTCTCAGGGAGATGGATTACCTGCGCTGACAGGAGAACCCCTCCTATTGGGGTAGGTAGCATCTTCACTAAAGCACTACACAGCTGCTGCACCACGGCAGCGTTTTAAGTGTAGACAAACCCAAAGCATGGATTGCTGCACAGATTTAAAGGACCTCACACTAAAGAACAGCTGATCAAAGTCTGCCCCTAGGCCTTGTTAAGGACAAGAGGGCTGCAAAATCGCACTTGAGAATTATCTGCTTCAGAAATGCTCAGGGAAGCTAGAGTACATGGTTTGATTGTGTGTGCTTTTTGCACTCCACTACTCAGCTCTCTCCTTCACTGCAAAACAAATCCCCACATCTCGGGAAGTGATTTTCCACCAGGTCCCAACTCTGACTTGTGCAAACTGTTGCCCAGCTGAAGGCATCGTTATTAAATAGAGGGAAAGTGGGCTATACAGACAACAGTGCATGCCCTGAGCGGTAGAAACAATCAACCAGTGCCTTTAGTATTTCCTTTAAACCTGATTTTTCAGGTAGTCTATGGATAAAAATAACACTTAGCACATATGTACCACAGTACAGATTCAGCGTCCTGTCACTAAACCAACTTACCGTACCCCTCTCTTTAACACTCCCATTTTCATTGCCTGGGCTCGGTTAAGGCTCTTTTCATTCTCCCCTCATTTGAACACTCACATCCCCCTTACCCCCCTTCCATTTACCTTGTTTTTCAGGTTCTGGTGTTTATGGCCTAATTCAAATCTTCAACCTGCAAGTGAACAGGAATTTTGATCACTGCTCTTAGTGGCAGCAGGATTGGGCCCTAAATCCATAGATGGGGATCGATGTTAGTATTCTGGTCTGAGTGCTTATTGTAAAGTGTATATCACATCTACGCAAATGGTAAATCATTTCTGTGCAATAGAGATAATTGGGTTTGTGCATTATTGCTAAGTTGGATAGTGTTTGGAAGGAAAATAAAATACAACACATACGACAGATACCCCAATGCCATGACACTTGGATCTAGATGAAGATTAAAAACACCTCGAAGTTCAGGGGCACTTGGACCCAGGATTTCAGTTTGGCTCATTATAAAGACAGGGATTGTTTCCAGAATTTGGATTCCAGTTCTGAGTTTGAACAATCTCATAGTTCAAGACTATTCAGACGGAGGGTTTCAATTCAGGCGCATCTCTAACATATAACTAATAAAAACAAACACATCATTGGCTATATCAAGCTACTCCCTAAGGATCAAAGTTGCTTTCATTAGCCACCTGGACCATCCACTTGACTGTGATACACTTGTGGCAGCTGCAATAACCTGCCCATCAGTTGCTCACTTCATCTAACCGCACAAACATGCTCTAATCAATTACAGGACAACAAAACAGTTCCAATTTTCCCATCTGCACTGGAAGAAAGGGGAAATGCCCATCTCATCTGAGAAGGAAGAACCCAGATGTTACTAAGAAATATGGCAGTAACTCAAAAACAGAGAGAAGAGCAGACACATCGCACTCTTACAATATTTCTGAGACAGGCAAAGTGTTACAGATAAGTCTAATTTTTCCTCCACATACCACTTTGGACCTGTTTCACCCTAACCAGCCCATAGCATCCCATAGGAGACACCGTGCAGCCATTCATCTGAAATTGAAACACTTGAAAATTATACATTAGTAGTTTATGTTTTCATTTACCCAGAAGAGTTGAGCAAGCTTCTTGTTTATCACTATCTATACAGACAATTTCCCGACTCACCCATCTTGTTCTTCCTGATCCCAGTTAAGAGCTCAGCAGCTGACAGGCCACATTCAAATAGATGGTAAGGCTTTAAGTCCCCTATTTCTTGCCTGAACCCCACCGTAGTCCTTGCAAGCCTGCCCAGCTGTGAAGTCTAATACAGAGGCATATGGAGGGAAGCTGGCATCAATAATTCAAGCTTCCGCATGGCACCCTTGAACTTTTCAACCAACAGTGGCACCAGCTGGTTACCAGGGGCTTGGGAAAGAGGAGATGAGGGACTTCACTTGAGCCAGAGCCAGCATCAGACCTGGTGTAGCAGGTGCAGCCCCAGAGTCTGAAAGAGCAGGTCAGCTCAGAGTCGCAGGGCTACAAGCTCAGAGGTTACCAGGCTGAGCGATGTTGATGCCATCCCATGCATTGCTCTAGCTAGTGAAGGGGACGGAGTGCCCTGGTCTCTGACTTCTGTGCCATTAGAATTCAGTTCCAGCTCAGGACCCAGGTGGACATGGGGTTTGGTGGCCTCTGACCCATTCTCTTTCCCCACATCTAGCTGAAGCCTGGCTGCAGTCCCTGCTGAGGAGGAGGACAGCAGTGCATCGGGTTTCTGATCAGGACAGGAGTGAGGTACAGCAGCAGTGATGTACTGGAGAGGCTTGCGACACATGCAGAAGCGCTAAATCCTCCCCCAGTTGCTTTTCAGTTAAGCCTCGCCTCACTTTCCTTGAATACAGATCTCCCAAGAGGAGAATTTCACTGCTGATCAAGTATCAGAGGGGTAGCCGTGTTAGTCTGGATCTGTAAAAAGCAACAGAGAGTCCTGTGGCACCTTTAAGACTAACAGATGTATTGGAGCATAAGCTTTCGTGGGTGAAGCCCAGATGCCCCAGATGTATGCTCCCATACATCTGTTAGTCTTAAAGGTGCCACAAGACTCTCTGTTGCTTCTTACTGCTGATCAAGGATCCCCCCCAGTAGAACAGGAGTCGGCAACGTTCGGCATGCGGCTCGCCAGGTAAGCACCCTGGTGGGCCGGGCCAGTTTATTTACCTGTTGACACAGCAGGTTCGGCCAATCGCGGCCCCCACTGGCCGCGGTTCGCCGTCCCGGGCCAATGGGGGCGGCGAGAAGCCGCGGCCAGCACATC
>NC_048311.1:20258320-20273033 GCF_013100865.1 Trachemys scripta elegans
ATCGGCCGAACCTGCCACGTCAGCAGGTAAATAAACTGGCCCGGCCCGCCAGGGTGCTTACCCTGGCAAGCTGCGTGCCGAACATTGCCGACCCCTGCAGTAGAGGGAGCCTTCAAGTGAGTAAATCCTCTTTCCATTCCCAAACACTCAGTGTAATGTAATGAGCTTTGCTTTCCCAGATTTCCAAGGGGTGATTTTTTTTTTGAATTGGGATGGTGCGGCCTAGACACATGCTGCATGCCATTCCTCTCTGTACACCAAGTACCAGTCAGATTGCAAAGTAGCTGCCGTGCTCTTTCTGGTTAGCATGGCCAGAGCATAGGGCTTCTCTAAGGACAACAGCTTGGCCTGGCCCTTTAAGGCAAAGTCCTAGGCTCCAGCCCTGTCCAGAAGCCTCCCTCCTGATTAGACAAGATAGCTTAGGTGGGGCCGACAGGCAAGGGAATAAGTGGCTTTAACCCCAAAGTGATTAGCACTGTTAAGATAAAATGTTGGATGCTTAACCACAGCTATTTGTGTTTTGGGTGGGGCCTGTTTTCCAATCTCCTGCCAAGAAAAGCCCCTTGCTTGCTGCCATACACTGTGGTCTCTACTGTGTAAGAGCAAAAACTGGATGGGGAGCTGGACAGCTTAAAAAAAAACTTACTTTTCCTAACTCCTTCTGCCACTGGATGTTACTCTCCTCATTAGCTCACAAAGAAAGGGGCTGTAGAACAACAGGTTAGTTAACTATTTCATGACCTTGTTTAATTCATTTGTTATTTATAACTAATTTCCTCCTCCTCCCCCTCACCCTGGCCATGTATTGTTTTTTAAAAGTACAGGATGATCTGAGTCATCTGGAGCATGGATCCTTCATTAGCTCTGCAAAACAGCCTCGGCTGCTTCTCTGAGGTTTAAAATCCTGATGTGGAATAACAGCTTCCTTTGGAAATCCAGCTGTTTAGGCTTTTTCTAACAGGGAAGCAGCTCCCATATGCCCTTTGTCAGTAACAGCTGGAGCCTAATGCCTTCCTTTGGGACTTTCCATGGCAGTCAGACTACTATGTGATTAGCTTTTGCATGAGGAGCTGGGCTGTGAATGGGCTTGCTTAGAAAGTTATTCTCTTATCAAAGGCTTTGCTGTGTCCTGAGCAATTTAAATTTAGTCAGTGGCTTTGTTGCCCAAGTTTAACCCTTACATGGTGGTCCCCCTCCCCCAACGTTCCTTTCACTCTATGCACCTGAAGAAGTGAGGTTTTTACCCACGAAAGCTTATGCCCAAATAAATCTGTTAGTCTTTAAGGTGCCACCAAACTCCTTGTTGTTTTTCCTGACACTGTAGTGTCTGTTCAGAAATAAAAAGGGTGTGTGTGCAAGTCTGACCAACAGCCCCATGAGCGCTGAAGGAGGGCCTACCCAAAACCAAGCAAAGCAATCCCCCTGAGCAGCTAGATGGGCTCCAGATCACCGAGACAGAAGATCTGGGGTTAGGTCCTCGCTCTACCACTGATTTACTGTGTGTTCTTGGGCAAGTCATTTCACCTTACTGAGCCTCTGTTTCCTGACTTCTTCAGTGAGGATGAGAACACCAGCCACCTCTGTCAAGCACGAAGGAAGGTTATTAGCCAGCTAATGGCCCCGCTTAGATCAGAACTTCACAGAGGGCTCTGTAACTCACCTTAGCTGCTCAGGGACTCATTCATAAGGCATTTTAACAGTGCTGCTCAGAGCCTTGGCCAGCTGCTTGACCAGCTTTGGAGCCCGCTACTGGAATCCGCTGTCCCCACACAGAACCTTTGGCTCCAAGAGCTGTGAATGACACACAGCTGTCAAGTGCAGGCAATGGTTAAAACATTTTACCCTGGTCTTAGTCTCTTTCCTCCCCCCCCCCCCCCCGCGGACTGGCAGAAGTGCCACCAAACCCAGCCAATCGGTTGTAAGTGTGAAGAACAAGGAGAAAAAACAGCAAGCTTGGTTCTGGCATATAGCCAGCTGTGCTCAGTGCAGACCTTGCTGGGGAAGGGCAAAGAGAGCTTCATGCCACTTTTAGAAGATCCCCAATTTTGGGGCCAGTTTGGCCCATGTGTATGTTAGAGCAGCCTCAGGGCTATTCTGATTTAGGGCCAGCTGCCTATGGCCCCAAGGGGACATTCCAGCAGCCAGGAATGGCCAAAGCATAGAGACGCTCCAACCAGAGGCAGACCTTTCCCACCCAATGCCTGTACGGGCTGTGTATATGGGAGATGGGGCACCCAGGGATTCCTATACCAAGGAAGTCAGATCTTCTGGCTTTACAGACCCTTTGCACTGGGGGGGTGGCAGGAAGAGCCATATCAGAATGGAGACTCTGTGGCTCCGTAAAGTCTAGGGAGCAGTGGGAGACACCTGCAGCAGGTAGAAGGTAGGGAGGAAATATTTTAAAAGGAAGCCACATTCTGCAGGAAAATTCCAGACTCCCTACTTTTCATTAGCACATGGCCTTCCAGACCATTGGACACTCTGTGCTCCAAGCTGATAAGGCCTCTCTCTCTTTCCCCTCCTCACTGCCTTTTTAAGGTATCCAAGCGCCTCATCCCCAGAGGAAACCTGAGGAGGTCAGATACAGTATTCATGACTGCAAGAGGAAACCAAAACAATTAAGCAACACACCTTTGAAAACAGACCCCCTTTAATATTTCAGGAGTGCTTTGTTGCCTAATTGTCTGTAGCTCAATGGGGCTAGGGTGATCCTGTTGCAGTGGAACTTTGGAAGCTGGCCCCCCATTGCTCCTGCCCAGAGGTTGACCAGAGGGGAAGGTGTCTGGGCTGAAGCATTCCATGGAGTTTTTGGAGGAAGATTGTGTTACACTAAACTGCAGGGCTGTGCTTTGCTTTATTAGGGTCTTAGCTAAAAGACTCTCAAGTCCCCTGTGGACTACACTAGGGCCCAGCTCAGACTCTCCCACTACTGATCCCCAGAACTCCCTGTCTGACCCTGGAAAGGGAGCAGTCTCTGTTCCCCTTTGATCATAAAAGCTCACATTTGGAGAGCTTTTGGGAACAATGGGCTATGGGGCAGATCTAAATCTTGTTAGAGTCAATGGAAATATTCCCATCAACTTTACAATCAGCCTGTGCATGCAAGAGGCAGTTACTTAAGTGCCTGGGATACAGACCTAGTATGTGCCTGTACACCCAGCCTGTTCTCCCATGAGTAGTTGCCCCTCTAATCCATAGGGAGGCAGCAAAGTTCTCTATGAATAAGAGGATCAAAATGTTCAGTTAAATTCCATAAAATAAGATTAGAATAATTATGAGGAGGGCACCTGAAAATTCCCCGGGGAGGTTAATGGGCTTGGGGACATAAGGGCAGAAGGAACTGAAGTGTTTCTTGTCTGATTTTACAGTTCAATGAAAAATACATCATAAGACCCGTTTTATCAAGAAACTGCTGTCTATCCACAGCATGCCCAGGTAGGATAATACTCGGCATTTAGTATATACTCAAGGCCCACAGTGTGCTGTGTTAATGCTAATTGGTCCCACACTACTGTGAGCAAGGTAGTGTCCACATTTTCCAGAAGGAGAAACTGAGACCCAGAGCATGACTGACGCAGTGGTAGAGCTGAGAATAGAATGCAGCAGCCCCTGCTCCAAGCACTAAATCATGCTGCTTCCCTTGAAGCCTGTGTAGCTGCACATTTGAGGTGCATGGCAGTGAGAGACCTTATTATAGCAGTGATATAGGCTGGGAGTTTAATTGTTCAGTTCCCATTGAAATTCAATGGGAATTGAGTGCCCAAATGCCTCATGGCTCCTTTGAAAGGCCCAGTCAGGAATTTTATCCTTCAATGAAGAGAGCCATAGTAACTGGTAGAAGTTGCCTCTTCAAATATAGTGCAGCTACCTTAAAGAGCTTATGGGTGGAAAATTCACAGCTGTGGCATTGGCTAGTGACCATTTCTATGTAAATAGCAGCCTGTGCTATTCAGTCAGGCAGAATTACTCTAGCAGGGCACATGGAGCAGCCATTGGAGGTAGCAATGACATCACAGTGCTTATGACATTGGAGGGGCCACACCTCTGCTTGATCCAGCTACAGATGCCAGGGCCTGGGCCAAGAGCTGCCTACTGAAGCATTTGTTCTAGAACCTGCAGTCTCCTGGCAACAGCCCAGCTATTCCTGGGTAGCGATCTGATAGCAGAGGGAGGAGGTTCCAAAGGGATTGCCCAAAACCTCACACCCCTCCTTCTCAGAGTGATTAACTGCTCTCTTCTCACCCTTTACCTCTCAGAAACCCCACTGCCCCGGGCACAACTGCCATGCAGGTTGAGAAAGTTGGGTGCTGGAGGAGTGGGCTAGACAGGCCCAAGTCCTGCAGGGAGAAGTTCCTACAAGCTTGGAATGAAAAGCTGAAACTCCAGCCTTGTCCTATCTCCCCGCAAGTGCCAAACTGCCCGTCCCCCGGCAGCATTCCGGCCCAGGGGCAGTGGCCTGGGGCTGAGCCTGTACCTTTCTCGCTCAAGGGGGCTCTGCTGCATCCTAGCTGCCATCCTGGTGACAATGCCCTTTACTTCCTGGCAGTGGTGACTGCACTGGACCACTCAGGCTCCACCCCTGTGTCTTTTGTGGCACCTGGGGGCTGCTCCGGGCACACACCCAGCACTCCAGCTGGAATACGACCCTGTGACAAAGATCCAGGTCCTTTCTACAAGGAGCTGGCAAGACTCCCCTTGGCCTGGGAAGGGGACTCTGAGGAGGAACTCCTCCAGATCTGTGCTTCAGACTTGCTGCTGGGCTCCTCTCTGAGGAAGAGGCCGCGGCTGTTACCCCCCAACAGGAAGATGCACATAGAGGTATGGAAAAGAAAACCAGCATCCCATCCTCCGGAGGAGGGCATGAGAAGCCCGGTCCCTCTGGAGTACAGTCACCTGGTAGATGCCATGGCAATGACTGAGCCCTCTGACATTTCTGAGGTGGAATCTTTCTACAGGCAATTCACCCCCTGGCCAAGGAGACGAGGCTCCTGCAGGAGCACGAAGGCTGTTCACGCTCAGACAGGCAGCGCGTTGCCTGTCAGGAAAGCAGATGAGGCTGCCCCCGAGCAGCATAGCCTCTGGGGAGCAGCAGGCAGTGGCTTTAAGCAGCACCCCAAGAGAGCCATGGCCTCCATTTCCACCCTCATCCTGGCTGCCAAGCGGCCCAGAGACACTGCTTGGAGTGAGCACCTCCCACCCAAGAAACGGTACATCCAGTACTGACTCTTGTGGACACATGGGGCTCTTGTTGTTCACTAGGACCGGCTGGTGTGCTCCTACGACTTCAGTGCAATGAGGAGTTCTCTCCCAGCCAGAGCCAAGTGCCCGTCAGAGCAGCATTCCCTGCAGCAGCACCCAACTCAGGGACTCCGGCTAAGCTGCCCTTCACCTCCATTTTAAATAGACAATTGTGTTTTTAAAATAAATCCCTTTTTTAGAGGTCACCTGGTGTTTGTTCACTGCAGCTGGTGGGTTGAGGAAGAGGTGCTTGGGAACTTCCTTCTAGGGAAGGGTGTGTCATTTACTATGTTTGCACACTGCCTAGCCTCTAGGTGCTATTGGATTATTAATTTTAATTAATTGGGCACTCCCTGGCCACTTCTCAAAGAGGGGATGCTTTGAGCAGGAGAGAGGTGAAGCCTCTCAGGAGTGTTGTCACCTTACTGAAAGCAGGGGCGGCTCTATGTATTTTGCCGCCCCAAGCACGGCAGTCAGGTGGATTTCGGCGGCGCGCCTGCGGGAGGTCCGCTGGTCCCACGGCTTCAGCGTATCCGCCGCCGAATTGCCGCCAAAGCCGTGGGAGCGGCGGACTTCCCACAGGGATGCCGCCGAAGGCTCCCTGACTGCCGCCTCCACAGCGACCAGCAGGGCATCCTCCGCGGCTTGCCGCCCCAGGCACGCGCTGGTGCCTGGAGCCACCCCTGACTGAAAGGCTGCAAACCACTTAATGCTTTGTTTGCTAAGGGTATGCACCGGGACTATTCTGGAGCCCATGTGACCTTGTGTTCTACTAAGGTCAAAGATCCCAGGCAATTTAAAAGTTGCTAATAACTCCTGCTGCTCCAAGCAAACAGTGCTGGAGGGCTCCTGAAGGAGGGGACTACCTCTCCTGAACTGCTTTGATCTCTCAGTTCTCGCAATCTCACGTTTAATAAAAGTGAAGGATTTTGAGAAGTCCCTCAGTGTCTCCTGCTTCAATATTCAAGTTAAACACGCATAGCAGCATAAACTAACTCCCCTAATACTCGATGGGCAGATTCTTATTTGCTTTATTAACAGACTAATCTATTCTCTCCCTATGCATGCGAGATGCCCTGACATGGGATGACTACCTCCACCTAACCCTTCTTTAAAAGGGACTAGTTCGCAAAGTTGGGTACCTCTCATGGAAAAAGTCCTCTTCGGTGACCAGCTGGCCAGAGACTAGCGCACCAGCAAGTGAGCTAACCAAGGGCTCTTAGCTATAGGGATGATATTTTATTAGCAAGTGAACCTTCAGGAACAGGAAGTAGCTGTGATTGCATCTGCCCACAACCAGATGTGACCGCATCACCAACACAGCTACCAACATGAATAGGAGCTCACAGCATGGGTGGTTGGTGGAGTGATTTAAGAATCCCCACGTAATGTGACTTTGGTATTAGCTCAGCCATGTCACTAACCCCTCAGAGGTTGGATGTTGAGTATGCTGGTTCATAGGCCAGATCAGAACTATTGGAAAAGGCAGGCACTGCTCTTGTCCACTAATAATTGTTTTCTATGAAAAATATCTTAAAATAGGGTTACCATATGTCCAGATTTTCCCGGACATGTCCAGCTTTTGGGGCTCCAAATCCCCGTCCGGGGGGAAATCCCAAAAAGCCGGACATGTCCGGGAAAATCGGGACATGCGGGGCTGGCGGTGCTGGGCCAGGGGCCGGCGGGTGCTGAGCAGGCCGGGGGTGCTCGGCCGGGGGCTGCTGAGCGGGCTGGGGCTGCTCGGCCGGGAGCCCAGGGACCGGCAGTTCTGGGCGGGCCGGGGGTGCTCGGCCGGGGGCCGGGCCCGGGGCCGGCACCCCAGGGCCCGAGCCGACCCAGGCTGGAGACGCCGAGGGGGCCAGACTGGGCCGCACCTCCTCCCCCCACACCCCCCTTACCTGCTTCAGGCTTCCCGCAAATCAAATGTTCGCGGGAAGCAGGGGAGGGGGCGGGAACTTTGGGGAAGGGACGGAATTGGGGCAGGGCGGGGCTGGGGCCCCATGGAGTGTCCTCCTTTTGGAGGCTCAAAATATGGTAACCCTATCTTAATTCCAGCAGGGTTTAACAAAACTATAGAAACAGCTGCCCGAACAAGGCCCAAGAAACTAAAGGGGTGGCACAAAAGTGGAACCATATCATTAAACACAGTGTTCAGATGAACTAGGACTGAGGGGTTCAAACCCACCCAAGCTGTGACTCTCTGGGAGCATAATGTACTTTAGGAAGAGGACTGTATTATTTTCCTTTGAACATTGGTGGAATACAATCTCACCCCAGTCTAGCAAACTTTCTGGGGTGGCAGTCTACTGGTGTATGAGGGTGTGTGGGGTTAGTTCCCCCATTCTCACCCTTCTTCTCAGTATAGCTACCCCCCAAGCATTTACAAAAATCATGAATCTGCCCCCCCCCGCCCAAAAAAAAAATGTATCAGATTTTAAATAGTAAGTTACGGGTTTCTCTTTGCCTTCTGATTGCTGAGCCATTAGGGCACACTTCATGTTTTCACAAGCATGAAGGCGAGAAACTGGCTGTATTTATTTTTGAAGTGAAAACTGATACTCTTACCTAATCACAGACCTCCAGGAACAAAGATTTTTTAAGAGGGAACCTCCCCAAAAAACCCACCACCACCCCAAAAAAAATAAATCACAAGTCACGATAAGAGCTGACAACACTGCTGTTCAAAATTGTGGGCAGCTTAGATGGGTGGAGGATGTGTGTGTTGGGGGAAGAATCCCAATCAGTTTGCTTGGAAGGCACTTCTACTCCTGCACAAAAAGTGTAGCATCTAGAGACAGAGGCAAGGTACCCCATACTCGGGAAGGTAAGGTGATCAGATGAGGATACCCCTCATCTGCAGGTCTAGAGGAAAGTTTTATTCCACATCCCCTGGGTGACAAAGAAGAGTACAGAGCTTTCATTGGCACAGACAGGTTGTTTGGCCATTTTAAGCAGATCAACTCTAAAGTTAAGAGGAAAGGAGAACAGCTTCAGGTCACATCTGCACAAGGAGCTATGCTATACCACCAGACTCCACTTGCACTGACAAAGCTGTGCTTTTGTCAGTTTAGTTTATCTAAACCCCCACCCCACCGAAATCTATACCAGCATACGTACAGTTGTTCGTATATCTACATCTGCACTATCAGGGAATCACACCTCATCACACCCATGACTGACACAGCTCTGCCAGCAAGTTTGTTGTGTAGACAGGGCCTCTATTATTCCTGCCACTACACACTCCCTTCTTAAAGGGGAAGAGGTAGCTCCTGCAATGAGCTTTACTCTTTTGTGGGAAACGGGGAGGACGACTTGACATAGATGCTCTCTCCTCTACATGAGTTTTGGCCTTAAAGAGACCCTTAGTGCTGGTGAAAGATGGAAGAATCAACACATGACCCATTGGTTTGAAGTATTTAAATACCTTCTCAGCAGCTCTGCTTTTGAGTACGGCCCCTCTGAGTGCAGGAGATTCCCCATCAATTGTTCTGAGGAAGGAGTTTCTCAGCTAGTGGCTTCTTTATAAAGGCCTCCCTTCACCGATGTACCTTGTGCCCCCCAAAACACTGTGTGTGTCACCTTCACCTAGCAGGCTCACTGGCTTCCAGAGTCCTGGATAAGGGCTGGTGGGACCCAACATCAGTTACTGCATAAGCACCCTGCCCTGTCACTCCCAAATGGACTGCAGTCAATAATCTAGCTAGGCAGAACCAAGCAATGCTGTTTGCTTCACAACCCTCCCCAATTAAAGCAGTTGCTTCCTGAATCCCAGTTGATACCTTCTGCATTGCCTTCAGGTACTACAGAGCTGGAAGAAGAGTCTCAGGTTTGACTCCTTGCTAGCAATTGACACTTCTTGAGGGCATATGATAAGCACTTCCACCTGCTTAACTCCCACTGAAATTGATGGGGAGTTCTGCATACAGGAGAACTTCAGACCCAAGCTGGCATACAAGTTCAAGGTTAATTGCACAAGGTGCTGGTTTCCAGGGTCACATGCAGGTTTTTTCCCCCAGTATAATCTCCCAGTAGTTTGGAGAACTCCAGGTTATGGATTATTGTTAAAGATGGTCAGAAAGTGATAATGTTTCCTAGGGGAAACCCTATGGCGGAAAAAAAAAATGCTTTTCCAACAAAAAAACAAAGTCTGAGGAAGTGACAATTTACACAAGTTTCCATGGTCAGAAATCCAATTGTCAGTTAGTAGAAGTGGATGGAATGTTTCCAGCCAGCTGGGGTTTTGATACTCTGATACAGTCCTTCCCTCTCCTGTACTATAGCCATGCTTAAACGTAACAGGAGACTTTCAAGTCTCCCCTCTCAGTACCTGAATCTATCCACACCAGTGATTTATGCTCCAGCTATACTGACAGGTGACATCTGCCCCAGCGTGGAGCTCATGATTCATCAGCCACTTTATAGGGGGAGTCTTCCAATTCTGGAAAAACAGAGAGAAAAACATTGAGCTACCACCACCTTCAGCGGAGTGACCAACAAGCAGGACAGAGGTAGTATGGCAAGGACTATGCTCCACTGACCCTTACCCAGTTCTCTGCTTGTGAGCCCACCACCTGGCTCCTGAACTTGTTAATTTTGTTTCCATACACACTGCCCAGCCCAGAGGCTGACAGAACCCAACAGAGAAATTGTTCAGGGGTTACTCAGACCCACATTTCCTCCAGAGCTTAAAAGTCCTTTCAACATACTCACTTCTACCCTTGGGAAACAAATAAACAAAAGCTGCCTTACATGGGAGACACCCCTAGAAACGGGCAGACTCTAGGGATGAGCAGAAGGAGAGCTGCCCTATTACAGTTTTAGAGGCTTCCAGCTCTTCTGTGCAATTCTAGACTACCAACTGTAGGCTACCTTTGCAGCATGGAGAATGGTCTCCCCACTCTCCTTCCCCTGCAAAGAGACTTGTGTTATCAGAAGGTTTATGTTGACCTGTGCATCTGCCTCCCCGCCTCATCCCTCCTGGGGAGCAGTTTGGTAATTACAGGAGGTGACCAGTAGTGACCAGAGCCAAGTATGCTAGAAACAGAAGCTGAGCAAACTTCCCTTTACAGCAGGTCGCTTAGTTACCCCAGAGCCAGGTCTGTAGCACCCCCAGGAGTGGAAGTGGTCACACTATTTTCGGTTGTGAAACATGCAATCTCAGCCAAGTCCGCAGAAGAGGATTATCCCCACTGCTTCAGTAAGCTCCCTCTGAACACAAACTTATGTAAATTTAGAGGGGAAGGTGCCAAGGCAAAGCCTACTGCACGTTTCATTGGGCTCAGCCCTGTGCACCAACAGAAGAATCAAGCCAGGAGGCCATTTTGTGGGCAGCAGAATAAGAAAACCTATAGTTGCTATTTTTCCAGGGCACAGGTGGAGAAGATTAGTCCTTTGCAGACTGAAAGACTGGCTTCTAAACCAGCATAGACTTTCTAATCTAGTTGCTTCTTGTGATTTAGAAGGCCACAGTAAGGGCTCATCCCATGCTCTGGGTACCTTAAATAACCTTGTTACAAAGCATCATCCACCTTGATCTAGTCAACTGCTAGAAGCATCCTAGAGGATTTGCTACTCCAGATGTGTAGCCTAGGCCAGTTGCTCTAAATCTTTCTAGACTACTGTACCCCTTTCAGAAGTCTGATTGGTCTTATGTACCCCAAGTTTCACCTCATTTAACTACGTGCTTACAAAATCAGACATAAAAACATAAAAGCGTCACCACACTATTACTGAAAAATTGCTTGCTTTCTCATTGTTACCATATAACTATAAAATAAATCAATTGGAATATAAATATTGTGCTTACATTTCAGTGTATCGTATACAGAGCAGTATAAACCAGTCATCGTCTGCATGAAATTTTAGTTTTCACTCATTACATAGCCTGTTGTAAAACTAGGCCAATAATATTTAGAGGAGTTGATGTACTCCCTGGAAGACCTCTGCGTACCCCTGGTTGAGAATCACGGGCCTAGGTAAAACATCACCTCCCCCAGCAGCTCAGGTCAGTAATACTGTACCTTAAGGAGGCTCAACACCAGTAGGACTTTGAAAGCACTTAGGCCTTGGCTACACTCGGGACTTTACAGCACTGCTGCGGCAACGCTGTGAAGCGCAAGTGTAGTCACGCCGCCAGCGCTGCGAGAGAGCTCTTGCAGTGCTGTATGTACTCCACCTCTCCGAGGGGAATAGCTTGCTTGCAGCGCTGCAAGCTCTGATTACACTGGCGTGTTACAGCGCTGTACTCGGGGGAGGGGGGGGGCATTTTCACACCCCTGAGTGCAGCAAGTTGCAGCGCTGTACAGCGCCAGTGTAGCCAAGGCCTTAGTCTAGCTCTTCCTCTCCTGCTCCCAGTCTTGCCCCAACAGAGCAGATCCAGGAAAACAGCACAGTTTGGACCACTCCTCTTCTCCCCCCGATAACACTGTAAAACATTCACTGCTGCTAGGGAGCCTGTAATCAGAAACCAGAAGAGACCCTTCAAGCAGCACAGGACAGCCAGCCCCACTCAGGCAATGCCTTTTAGGCAGCTAAAGTTAAGAGTTAAAACTTGCTTCCTAGCAGAACTAGACTTGCTCTCCTACACCCTAACAGCTCAGCCTGGGAAGTGACAATTTATACCCAACCAGCTGCCAGACGAGGGAGGGGAGGTTAGTTAATCAGAGGAGGCTGAGGAGGTGAAAACAATGGTCACCTGGTTTCACTAATGCAGTTTCCCAGTGGTTCTCAAACTTTTGTATTTGTGACCCCCTTTCACACAGCAACCCTCTGAGTACGACCCCCTTTATAAATTAAAAACACTTTTTTTTATATTTAATCCTATTATAAATGCTGGAGGTGAACAGGGATTTTGGGGTGGAGGCTGACAGCTCATGACCCCCATGTAATAACCTCGCAACCCCCTGAGGAGTCATGATGCCCAGTTTGAGAACCCCTGCAGTATCCTTTTCATACAGAGATAGCTGGGCACTGCAGGCTCCTCTTCTGAAGGGGAGGTGGGCTGGGGATGTCCCCTTTCTTATACACCCACTGTCCTGCACCCTATTCTCTCTTAACCCCAGCATCCTCGGCGGGAGGGGGCTGTCCCTGCCTCATTACTCCCTTTATCAATGGGATTGCAGGACCACCCGTGCTAGAGGCCTTGCCCTATCTAGATGTTTTGAATATAGTGCTGGTGTAAGTGGCCACATTAATGGTGCTGGAAGATAGCACCCTCTGGTCATTTATACAGGGAATAGGTCTAGTGCAGGCAATGGCAACAACGTGCTCCAAGCGAGGCCTGAAGGCGCCACCTTGGCTCTGTTTCCTTATCCTTGCGCTCTCCACTGAATGGACCACAAATATGTTTGTACAGAACCTAGCACAATGGGGTCCTAGTACATGGCGACAGTGATGAGTCTATTTCTTCTTCCTTCTTTGCTCTGCCTGTTATTTTGGGCTTTGTCATTTTTTTTTAAACAAGTCATTTTAGGCACCACTCACAACACTGCTTCCCTGGGACTACTGTAAAGACAGATGTCAGCTTGCACAGGAGCAAGAGGGAGGGGGAAACCAGGGGAAAGTTTCGTGGGGCTGGTCTACCTGGGTAAAGGCTGGTCTACACTGGAAACTTACATCGCCATAGCCACGTCTCAGGGGTGTGGATTTTTCACACCCGTGAGAAGTAGCTATGCCAACCTAACCCTGAGTGTAGACAGTGTTAGATCAACAGAAGAGAGTTTATGACTGTACTACTGTCTAGTAGGAGCCTGTCTGTTAGAATCATCTAGTCCCTTGTGTCTTCATTTTGCAATGCTCAATAACACCTTAGTGCTTATTGCAACCAAAGTGCCAGTTCCTCTCCATTTACAGGGCACATGCCGGTTGGTGGGTTGATTGAACTATTCATGTTCTGGACCATGAAGTCTCCTAGCACACACCTGGCTAATTTCTACTCAGAGCTCAGTAAAGCTACAAACTGAAAAGTCCCTTTGGATTATCTAGTCCACCTGCTGGCCAGTGAAGGACTGGCCCTGATGTACATTTATTAATACAGTAGAACCTGAGTTACGAACTGACCAGTGAACCTCATTTGGAGCCAGAAGTACCCAATCAGGCAGCAGCAGAGACCAAAACAAAAAAAGGCAACTACAATACAGTCTTGTGTTCAATGTAAACTACTAACAAAAATAAAGGGAAAGCAGCATCTTTCTTTTTCGTAGTAAAGTTTTGAAGCTATATTAAGTCAATGTTCAGTTGTAAACTTTTGACAGAACAACGTTTTGTTCAGAGTTACGAACATTTCAGAGTTACGAACAACCTCCATTCCCGAGATGTTCGTAACGCTGAGGTCCTACTGTACCTTGTGCAGTCTTGTTTCAAAGAGCCCACGGCAAGGACTGTTCCTGACAGAGTAGTGAAGGAAACAATATAATCGCCCGTCTGCCATGTAGTAGAAGATTTCTGGGGGCTGCAGGTCAGCTTCCTGTTGGAGGAGAACTCAGTGATGTGGCGTCTGGGTATGTTTCAGTGCAACTTGTTTTATTTACACTGTACTTACCAGCCCTCGAACAGGGGCGGTCACAAATGGCCCTGTCTGAAATCTCAGCCTGAGCACCAGTGGCCAGTGCCCAGGAAGGAACTTCGCCCCCAAAATAAATTCTAGTTAAAGAGATGAAGGCAGGGAGCGAACTCTTCTGCTGCCTGCAATAACTCCCCACCCCACCACAGAAATGACATGGCAGAACTACTACAGCATTTGTACAACCACCCTGCACAGCTCGCAAGTGAGGAAAATAACTTGTCAATCCATTATTATGCTCTAATAAATTTGTTAGTCTCTAAGGTGCCACAAGTACTCCTGTTCTTTTTGCGGATACAGACTAACACGGCTGCTACTCTGAAACTTGTCAATCCATGTGCAACAGTGCCATCTACTGGCTCCTACTACCACCATGTCCGTTACCATGGGAAAAGATCTTCCCTCCTTTTCCCCTCATGGAGGGAGGCAGCCTGCAGGGGCTGCCCAGCCATTCAAGCCAGCGCAGTGGGTGTGGGCAGGAAGAGGGCCAAGTGCTGCAGGGAGACAAGAAGAGTTCACCTGCTGGCGTTTCCCTTCTTCTTGTGTGGCCAGATGCAGCTAGGCCCAGGGGAAGATGGGAAGTGGGGCTGCGTTGTGGGAGGATAGCACCCCCACCCCCCCACACACACACCAGGAGCCTGGTGCTGACTGCAGGCAGCAGCAGTGGGAGACATAAGAAACAGGTGGACAGGTATGGAATACCAAGCCAGCAGGGAAAAATTCTTCCTAACCAGTATTGTTTGTCTGGGCGTAGCCCCTGGACTCCTCAGTGCCAGGTGGTGTCCAGACACAGAGCAACAGGACGCGCCCTGCCCTGGAGAGCTGACACTCTGAGTATAGGAGACGACACGTGGGTACAGCTTGTCCCACCTAGGAGCTGGTCCAGTCAAAGGTCTGACCTAGGGTTACCATACG
>NC_048311.1:20649596-20693816 GCF_013100865.1 Trachemys scripta elegans
GAACAGGAGTACTTGTGGCACCTTAGAGACTAACAAATTTATTAGAGCATAAGCTTTCGTGGACTACAGCCGACTTCTTCGGATGAAGCCCACTTCTTCGGATGAAGAAGTGGGCTGTAGTCCACGAAAGCTTATGCTCTAATAAATTTGTTAGTCTCTAAGGTGCCACAAGTACTCCTGTTCTTCTTTTTTTGAAGAAGTATACTGAGTCTTCAAAACTGTATGTGATAGGAATATAAAGCCTTTAAAAAATCTTAAATCAAGAAGCTAGCCTGTAATACTCTGATTTAGTTTGTAGATACATCTGACACTTGCATTTTAATTTCAGAGTTCATAATTTTCCTCTGCTTGGAGATGTTTTTCCCCATTTCAAAGGCAGAACCAATCAGTTCATCTTTAGACCTACTTGGGGAGGAGGTTAAGGCGACAGCTGGAATAAGTACAAAGTTTTAGGGTCTCCCTCTATGGCTAGAAAACAGACTATCAACTCCTCCCTAGCAATAATTTTATAAATAATCCTGAAGTTCGGTGCTAACCTGTATAAATAAAATATGGAAGGGAAAATATATGCTGGTACCTGCTAAATTTGGTTTGCTTCTGTGTATCCAGGTCAGCACGCACACAGTGTCATTGTGAACTGCATGTTCATATAGCAGCAGCAGCTAGAGCTCTGTGCAGAGAGGAGAGAGCATTTCTTTCAGTTCAGCTGAACTATAATTATATTGTTATTCTCTAAAATCCTCTTATTTTAAATCATTTGTCTCTGGAATTTACATTTTCTTCAGTTTTCTGAACTAGGTCTTGCTCTAACTTGTACCAAAACTTTAAATGGTAAATTTAAAGTTTAAATGTGTGTGTGTGGGGGAAACAAGCGGCTCAGTTATGCAAAAGTTCCCCTGGGGGTTTGGGGAGAGGGGGGAATACTTCATGAGCTATGTATGACCCAGCAGGTTCCACTAATCATAGCAGCTAGGTTCATGCAGACGACTTGTGGTCTGAGCGAGTCAGCTCTTTGGTTTGCATGATCAGCACCAAATTCTAGCCATGCCACTTTAGCTGAGGTTGAGTAGGTTTTTCCATTATCTTTCTGTACAGTCAGATTTCAGATATGATATGCTTATGGGAGCTCTACTTCTTGGACATGATAAATACGAAACTGGCATTTTAACAACTTCAGTCTGCTTTTCAGTTATTGCTGTTTACCTGTGGATTATGGTCTAGTTGAGTAAAATAATTATTGATTAGAGATGCTGAAAATAGCTGTTCAGATCTGATTAACTGAGTAGTTAAATTTCAAACATATGCCTTGATACTGGAAATCAATTCACTTATCAGAAAGGAGTTAAAATTGGTTTTATTGAATTGTGGAAATCCTATATATAATCTTCCTCCCACCCCCATAGCTTCTCTGGAAAAATCTCACAAAATGACTTGCGGGATTGTACCTTTGTTTCCATGGATCACTGATACTATACAGTTCTAGTTGGTTTCATCTGGTCTTAATAGTGCTGCTGGAGAAACCACTGTCTAAGCACATCCTGACGGCACTCTGTGAAAGACTAACAGATGGACGGTAGAGAGTGACAAGCATATACCAAAGCTATGGATAGGGAAGAGAGCCAGAGAAGTACAGAGAGGGAAATGGGAAGGAAGTGCTCTCGGTAATGGGGCCTGATAGCTGAAACTCACTTTTAAGTACTCTCTGATACCTTCCCTAACCTAACATCCAAATACTCACCTCGCAAAAAATCAAATGTGTATCCGCTTTCCTTGTTTGGTCAGAGTATCTGAACATCTCTGTGTAAATTTTATATAGCTGAAACTTTTCCTTTGTCTTTTAAATATTGTTTTTTTAGTGCTTATGAAAAATGCCACACTGAGCTGGAAACTTACAGGTATAGCACAGATCACCAGTGCAGGCTTCCCTTTGCCCCCTTCATCCACACATACTTTACTCCACTCAGGCCCCTACTCTATTGATAGTAAAATTGTGTTTTGCCAGAACACGATTTAGCCAAGCATAGTGATCAGGAGTTAAATAATGTTTAAGCTGATAATTGTTTTTAAATTCAGTGTAAATGCAGTGGCCCTCTCTATTTTGACCAACTGACCTGGGTTTAAACAGTCGGAAGCAATTCTAAACTGTTTTGAAAAACAGGTTTTTTTACTCCCATTGCAAAGGAAAGCCAGTATGCCTTAGCCTCATCCTGGAGAAGACCACTTCTAGGCTTACTCACCCAGCCCATTCAGTCCTTTTTCCCTTCCGAGACTGCCAAGAAGGATGCAAATTGTGATTTATATTAGGCTTGGCAGAATTCATTTTTTTTATTATAATTTCAGCAGGTACCAATGTTTGTGTTTAAGCTTTTTTCAGTTTTTATTGATTTTTTTTTTTTTTTAATTAATTTTCACAGTAGCAGGCAGTTATGGGAGAGCAGGGGTCAGACAACTATTTAAGGACTGACATTGAGAATCCAAAAGCTAAGCTTTATGAATGCCACATAGTTGTCTGCAGTTCTAGCTCAGCTAATGCCAGAGCTGGTTGTTTCAGCAGAGCTGTAAATACCTGCTTTATACAGCATTCATTATAGACATTGTTAAGATGGGACTCTTCTCTAGCAGCATTTTTCTTACTTTGCCTATCTGTACATTTCTGTTAGCGATGGAAATCTTTTTTTCATCTGTGTGCATGGGTCTGGTGAAATCAACATTTAGAGATTATAAATAGGTTTGGAAGGATTAGATTTTTATGTCTTCTAGGAACTGGAGGACTGAGACCCTCAACTCTCTCCATGTAGGCCCCCACAAGAAAGGTTATTAGGTTTGATCTTCCTGACCTGGGCTTTATTTATACCAGAGATCTAGAAGGGAAATGGACTATCTACCATTACTGATCCTTTGAGCCTTCCAATCTCTTCAGTTATGTTCTATTCCAAATTTTGTTTGAAAAATTTTGAACACTGCCAAGCATGCCCCTCACAAAGTCACCACACTTTGTGTCCTGGAGTGGACATTCCCTCAGAGCCCACTCTTTTCCCTAATCTTTCCAGCAGTTGCCTTCACTCAACCTATTACAATAAAAGTAATATTAAAAAAAAGAACCAGCACACACAATATAACACCATAACTTTACTTCCTTCTCTCCCCCTTTGCCATCCTCCATTCTTGCATTGTCTCATGCCAAACCTCTTTTGTGTTGGGATCATGTTTCCAATCGCTGTACAGCACCATACACAACTGTGGTGCTATTTAAATTACAAATAATAATAAGACATCTTGCAAAGTTAAGGGATATTAACACTTATATGATTCGACTCGTTGTCTGTGTTGAGAGTAGTTGAATTGTCTTTCCCTCCCTCAAAGCTGAAAGGCCTTAAATGACAGAGGGCACACACATTAATCTACAGCTCCTAAAGTCTTCAGTATAATAGCTACTACTACAGATTTTTTCTGTCTGCTAGTTCTTCAGAACTGGATTCCAATCTTTTCACTCTTTAACATACTGTCCAGTTTTGTAGGTCATTCTAGGAACAGTTTACACCTGAATGTGCAATCTATAGTGAAATGAATTTATGTGCAGTTTTCGTGATGAAGAGTAAAAAAGAGCTCTTCACATTTTGTTTATAATAATTTTGTTGCTACATTGTTTTTTAACTAGTGCATTTGTAGAGGTGAGTAACCCAGGAATCTGAGGGGATCCATAGCCAGATAACCCACATGAAACCTAGATGGTTGAAACTTGCTGGAAACCACTCTGGGTTGTCTCACTAGTTAGGGGAATAATCTGCCCTCTGCATAGGGCTTGACTCTTTGTTCTGTTTCATCTCTGTGATTAAATGGCGGTCTGAGGTGAAGACTGCTCTTCTTCCTTTTATAGCCTTCCCAGAAGAGCTCAGCTTCCAAACAGCTGTTTGAAACTCAGCTTAATTGGATAGCTGTATTTCCAAGGAGGTTTATGGCTGCATATTAGCAATATTGCTATAAACCACCTGGGACCAGCTGGCATTCTGTTGTCGTGTCATATGGCTCTCTAATGTCAGATCCCTATGTTAGTGATTTAGTGGCATGAATTTGTGCTTGTTGGAATTTTGAGAGCTCAATCTTTGTGAAAATAACCCCACCGCAGATTTGGAGAATGATTTGTAAAAGTATCCATGTGACACTGGGTCTACATCTTCTATTTTGTTGTGCAGGAGCTATTAATTATGAAGCCCTATCCCCAAGGCCTAGAGAGGCTCACAGGTCAGACCATTGTTCTCCTGATTGGAATCTGCCAATAGGGAAGAGTTTAGTGTTGCTGAGACTTACAATGGAAATACTGTGCTCCTATAAGGTGTTTGGGAGCTTAAAATTAGTCTCTGATCAAAAACTATGCCCTAGGGTGTCAGTGACCTGCATTATCATATCCCTTCCAGCCTGTTGCACTGCAGTCATAAAAAGTTCTATTCTTGTGTTTAATTTGTTCTTGACCTGGATCAGTTCTGCTAATTTGGGAAGCTAATTAGAAGTTGGGTTTTAGTTAGCCCTGACCTTTTTTTCTCCATAAAAATTTGTTTCCTCAACTGTCTGACTTAAGATTCTTGGGTTTGTTGCTGCTCTCCTGCATTTAGTGCCTACATATCTGCATTGTTCGTGTAAGGACACTCTGATTTTGCCCACACACTTCAGTGAGTTTAGGGACCAAGAAAGAAATTACTTTTCTTTTAAAAGTTTATGGTACTATCAGTAACGTGAGACTTAAAATAATTAATTTTTAATTGTTGAGGTACAGTATAATTAACTACATGTGTGAAACCAGAATAGACAATCAGTCTTCTCTGTCTCTTTGTGGAAAGAATGCTCTTCTTAATTTAAAAATACGCTATGGTATGCCATATCCTTCTATATCCATTTCTAACGGTGTGACACCTAAACACAAGCATTTTATTTTTTATCTTTCCCCAACTCCCATAACAGTGAGCTGCAATGATTGCTATTGGCTCCATCAGTTGGATGCTCTGAATGTTAACTGCCTGACTTAATATTAACTTAGTGTAATAAAATTCCATATAAACGTTTTCTTCTTTATAGAGAATTTGTTCACATCCAGTTCTATTTATTACCCTTAGAAGTGAAAGAGGAACTCTAGCCTAGCGGAAACTTTCAGAGGCATCTGCTTTAACATGTAGGTGTCACCAGTTTCAGCCCGCCTCACCTCCCCCCACGTTGCATAATTCAGAAGATCCTTTACTGTAAACCTCCGCCATTGTGAATTAAAAAAAATCAAGCTTGGTTTATATGTGGAAATTTTAGCCCTTGCTGCTTCCTGGTAAGGACAGGGACTGGGAAAACTATTCTGACATTGGAGGTAGTACACACCTGAATATTGCTGTATGGGCAGAGTTATTACTGTGTAATGGGATCATGTCTCCTCCAGCAGCGGTCCCACAATGCCCAGCGGTGATCACTCTGGGTACAATTGTGAACTCTGCTGCTTAGGCATCACAAAGACTGGCAGCCACCCCTTCCTCCTCAAAATATCCTGCATATTTTTGAAATGACTTTCCCTGACTGCCCAGGTTGGCAAACACACCTAGTGGCTCTCTTGTTGTGTGCAGCTGCCCAGCCAACCATGCCAGCTACCTGTTGCAGACATGCTCCTGCTTGGAGTGGAGAGTCCTGGGTTTATATGGGTACAGATATGGACCAGTCATAGAAACGTGGACATCTACGAAGGGGTATGATGGGGATCAGCAGCAGTGATGCAAGAAAGTGAAGGAGCTGTGACAAGCATACTGCAAGGCCCTGTAGGCCAACAGTTGAACTGGTGCAAAGCTACAGACCTGCCTCTTTTACGATGAGCTGCATGCCATACATGGCAGAGAGTCCACCAGCACCCTGCAGACCACTGTGGATACCTCAGGTGGAGCCAGAAACTCAGACTCCTACCGTGAATAGTGAGGAAGAGGAGAGAGGCCTTGGGCGGGTGCCTGGCTATGCCATGAGCCAGGACCTCTTTGAGACTCTACCTCAACCTAGCCAATACCACCAGGCAAGCCCAGCACAGGGGAGGGGACCTCTAGTAAGTGTGTGCATGAGTTTTCCCTTACAATGTTTAAATGTAAAGATGGCACCAGGGCCATCCCAAGTTACCAAAGATACAGGTATCTACTTTTTTCATTGTTTTACACGTACGAGAAGAGGTAGTGATACCACAAACAGAGGTAGCTATCTGCTTTTTCTGTTCCTCTGTACGATTCTGTTGGGATGAGGGGAGGTTACATAGGGATACCCTTCAGATCCTCCTGAGAGATCTCAATGAAACTGTCATGGAGATACTCTGCAATCCTCTCCCAAGAGTTTCTACAGATGGCCATCTTATTTCTTCCTCTATGGCAGGACACTTTCCCATGCCACTCTGCGATGAGTTTGGCTGGCACTATTGTAGTAAACAAGAGATGGCGTATGCCTAGGTGGCTTTGGAACGCCAGCCGCAGCTGTGCCCTCTGTGCCTTTTGTGACCCTCAGGAGTGAGAGAGCAGCTAAAATCACCACCACCTCTGGAACATAGTGCCAGTACTCTGTGTTGCGCTATACTTGTACCAATGGAAATAAGGACGGAATTGTTTCATGCAACTGAAAATGTTAATACCCTCTTTTCTCTCCCCCACATCCTTTGGCATGTGATACTCACCATAACTGGGGCTGGAGAGCAGTGCTGTGCAGAGGCGCTCCACAGCTGAAGTGACAATAAGCCTATCTTATTTTTAAAAAAAAAATATATATATATATATGGGAATAAAGGAATGGAGTTTTGAAACTTTCACTTTCCATTGTAACTGTAAGTACGATACAACTGTCTGTTTTATGTGTAGCTGCTGACATTGGGGCCTTGAGGGATGCCCCCTCCACACCTGCAGAACACCTGAGCCTGATGCGAAGAAGAAGGGAACATACTAAGGAGAATATGTTCAAGTAGATCCTGCAAGGCACTGATGCATCAGACCACAAACAAAGGGCCTGCCAGGCCCACATAGCAGACAGCATGGAGAGGGGTAGAGATGATGGGAGAAAAAGAGAGAGAGACCCAAAAATCCCATCAGGAGAAGGAAAGGGAGATGCACCAGGACACAATGGGGCTTCTCTGGCAGCAAACAGAAATGCTGCAGGTTCTTACTGATCTATAGGTCCATGGACTCGCCACCCTGTGCAGTCCCTGGAGAACTCTCTACTCCCCCCCGCCTCTCCCCAAATGATCCATGTGGCATCATGGGTCACATACCTACTGTAATCACTGCACACCGAGGAACAGTAAGGACAACTACAACTTCACATACACTGACCTACAAGAGATAGTTGGTGTATATGTAGCCAGAATGGGCTGCATTTGTGCACTGAAATGGACAGAACTGTTTGCGGCCTTTCTGCATTTAATGTTTGGTTCAGTTAATTTGTTAAACGTTTGTATTTTCCTTTTTTATTTGCAAATTGGTTTGTTTACTGCTTTTGTCCATCAATAAAATTATATTTTTTGAAAATAAATTAGTTCACCACACATACTGGATAGCAGTATGCAAACCACCCAGTACTTGTAAGTGTACAGAGCTCATAGATTCAAGAAAACACCCAGTCATGTGTAAATGTACAGCATATGCATAGTTTCACTGTGAGACAGTGTAATAGTTATAAACGTACAGCAAAACAGGATAATTCATAGGTTCATTATAAGACAATGTTATATGTATAAATGTACACAGAGCACTACAAAATTACTAGCAGCCCACAAACCTTCAGGGTAGGAGCACAGAAAAGACCGCACATTTCTCGGGCCCAGAAGCAGTGCTTCATCATCTGAAGCTGCTCTGTGAATGTCACCAACAACCTTGAATAGTTTGTCACGATGTCCCTTAACAATGTGTCCTCCAAAGAAATCCTTATGTCCCCCATTGTTCTGATTCTTCCTGCAGCTCTGATGATACTGGAGAATTTGTGTGTCCTGCGTTTGCAACATTCATGAGAATAGTACAGAGCTATGTGGGTTCCATGCTTCTGTAAGAGATGGTAGACTCTGAACATTGCCTCGTGGGTTTGTGAGATTTAAAAAAAAGTGTCGGGATATGGATGTCATTGTGGGATGGAGAAAGCTGCATGTTGGGAACTTGAATCCTAGTTCCTAGAGATCCCTGAGTGAGTTATTTCTATCCCACTATATGTTACAAAAACTTCCCAGGTGGCAGCATGGTGCACTGCCCTTTGCATTAACACGAGCACTACTAGTGTGTACACACAACGCTAACACAAGCAGCCAACTATGCACATACATCAGTGATACGCTCACTTTGGCAGCTATACGCCGATGTAACTTGCATCAACCAAGGTTTGTACGGTAGACATGGCTTTACTGTTGACATAAATGCAGTATTTAAACTTACACTGTGTTTGACCTCTGTAGGTTGACCATGTTCATCACTGTTTGGGGAGGTGGTTTTACTGCGTCACCATAACCGGACACTTACATCAGCGGGAGAGAAACTTGAGTGTAGACCTGTGCATCAATAGGTTGATGTAAGGTGGCTTATGCTGACCCAACTTCATAGTATAAACTAGGCCTAAATCTCTAGAGAGGGAGGATAACAGCATAAGAAGCATCTCGTTCCCTGAGGTCTAAGGTCCTTCCTTTCCTTCTCCCGTGGCACCTTTAAAATCATTACTGGTTTCTTTCCTGGAGTGTGTTTAGGCCAGTTAGCTTTCATAACTTCCTTTGTTTTAAAGGGAATAATCTCAAATCTTAAGTATCCTTGTTGGACATCCAGTTTGTTTTTTATGGTTGTGCCATCTCTCCTTTACCCCCTCTTCTTGCCTTGGTCGAAAATCCAGATCCAAGTGTATTGTTCTCTAGGCTGCAGAGAAAGGTGCATGTTCTTCTTCGAGTGCTTGCTCATATCCATTCCATTAGGTGTGTGCGCGCCGCGTGCACGATCGTCGGAAGATTTTCTACCCTAGCAACACCGGCGGGTCGGCTGTGGAGCCCCCTAGAGTGGCGCCTTCATGGCGCTGAATATATACCCCAGCCGACCCGGCGCCCCCTCAGTTCCTTCTTACCGCCCCTGACGGTCGTTGGAACTGTGGAGCGCGGCATAGCTGTTCTCCACTCTCCCTAGCTTCGTTCGTTAGCAGTTATAGCAGTTCTAGTGTTAAATAGTTAAATAGTTAAAATAGTTTGTAAAAGTTGTTTAGTTGTTATACTAGTTCAGGGGATTAAGGGGGTCGTCTCCCCCTTTCTCCCCCGGCCGCGGGTCCGGGCTCATGCCCAAAGTTCCCGGCTTCAAGCAGTGCGCCTCCTGCGCTAAACATATGCCCACGAGCGACCCGCACGACTCCTGTCTGAAGTGCCTGGGAGAGTCCCATCAAACAGATAAGTGCAAGATCTGTAAGGCCTTCAGACCAAGGACCAAGAAGGAGCGGGACTTTCGGCTCCGGCAACTTCTGATGGAGGCGGCACTTAGTCCTGACGCTCCATCTACAAGTCAGGCCCCGGCACCTAGCGCCTCGGTGCGCAGTGCCCCGGCGGCACCGGCCACGACGACCACGCGAGTGGCGTCGGACAAGCCTCCCCGGCACCGGACCTTGTCGGCACCGCAAGCACAGCAAGTGCCTAGGCGCCGTTCATTATCCCTAGGGCATAAAAAAGCCCATAAGACGGGGGCCTCCGTGCCGAAGACGCCGGCTCCCCCAGTGCCGGGGGTAGAGCCGCGTCCGCCGGTGGAGCACCGGAAACAGGTGCCTCCAGCACCGTCGACTCCGGCGCCGAAGCCGTTGAGTCCGGTGCAGATAGCGTCTCCACCGAGACCGGCGGTTATACAGTGCCTCCCGTCGACTCCAGAGACCTTCGAGGCGGCAAGAGACTTAATAGCTCTCACAGAGCCGGCACCGCCCCAACCACCGGCACCGAAGGCACCGTTGACTCGCCCGGTACAGTCGAGGGGGAAACCTGCCTTGATGCGCCCTCCATCGCAAGGGCTGGAACCTCGGCACCGATCCAGGTCCCGAAGCAGGTCCCCACGCCGCTCGCAGTCCCGGCACCGAATATCGCCTCGGCACCGGTCGTACTCGCGGCCAAGATCTTCTTCGCGGCACCGCTCTACGTCTCGACACCGCTATGATCGTCGGCACCGATCAACGTCGAGACGTAGTTCTCGGCACCGCTACGGTCGACGCTCGACGTCGAGAGGCCGCTCCCGGCACCGGGCATACTCCAGGTCCTCGTCGAGGTCCAGATCTGACTCCCGGCACCGACGAGGTCATCGGCACCGGTCACGGTCCCGGCACCGATCGCCGGCACCGCGTAGAGATAGATCATCTCCGGACCGGCACCGTGCGGCACCGCAGCCCACGGGAATCGTCTCGACGCTCTCGGCACCGCCGTGGCCATCGAGATCGGTGTCCCACTCCTCGGAGGACCTCTCGAGATCGGCATATCCCCCTCAAGGGCAAGCCGAGGAACAGGACTTGGGCCATTGGCGGGAGATGACAGAGGACCATTCTCATGGCCCATCTCACTGGTCGTTCTGGACCCCGTGGGCGTACCATCAGGAGCAAGGGGCTCCAATACCCTCGACCTCTCGCTCGAGTCACTCTGTCAGAAGGGCCCCGGAGTCCACCATCTCTCGGCCTCCACCAGGGGACATGGAGGCTTCCGTGTCCGCACCGCCTGACGTCCTGGACCCAGGCGCAGGTGATGCTCCGGCCCAGGAACAGGGAGACCAGGACCAGCCCTTGGATCCTGTTCCACCGGAGGCATCTTCCTCTTCTTCGCCGGACGAGGCAGTGGCGGGCACATCGTGCACGGGCCCACCTCCAATAGATCTTCGGGCTCACCAGGATCTTCTGCGCAGGATGGCCCGTAATATGGACCTGCAGGCGGAGGAGGTAGTGGAGGTGCACGACCCGATAGTGAATATCCTCGGAGCGGATGCCCCATCGAGGGTAGCGTTACCCCTGATCCGCACGATACAAACTAATGCGGATACGATATGGCAAACTCCTGCCTCTATCCCACCCACAGCGAGAGGGGTGGAAAGGAAATACTTTGTCCCGTCTAAGGACTACGGGTACTTGTATACCCACCCCCAACCGTGTTCACTGGTGGTGGCATCAGTGAACGCACGAGAGCGGCACGGCCAGCAGGCTGCAGCGCCTAAATCAAAAGAGGCTAAGCGGCTCGATTTGTTTGGCCGTAAGGTTTACTCAGCCGGAGGGCTGCAACTTAGAGCGGCGAACCAACAGGCGCTACTGAGCCGCTACAATTTTAACTCCTGGAACTCTATGGGGAAGTTTAAGGAGTTGATTCCCCAGGAGTCCAGGGAAGAGTTTGGAGCCATGGTAGAGGAAGGTAAGAAGGTGGCTCGAACCTCCTTACAGGCCTCCTTGGACATAGCAGACTCGGCTGCGCGGACCCTGGCTTCGGGTATCGCTATGCGGAGGATCTCCTGGCTTCAGGTTTCGGGTTTGCCTCCGGAGCTGCAGCAAACCCTACAGGATCTGCCCTTTGAGGGACATGGATTGTTCTCGGACAAGACGGACTCTCGCCTGCAGAGCCTCAAGGACTCGAGAACAATCATGCGCTCCCTCGGGATGCATGTTGTGGGCCCTCAGCGCAGGCCATTTAGGCCGCAGCCTCAGCGCTTCTACCCCCCCCCGCCTCGCCAGAGACAAGATTCGGCCCGGAGGCGAGGGCGAGGTGGTAGGAGAAGGTGGACCGGCCCTCAACCCGGCCAGAACCAAGGGCCACCTAGACCACCTTCAGGCCCCAGGCAGAACTTTTGAAGGTGCGGTCGAGGACGGCGCCCCAGTCATCCACCAGGATCCAGCCCCCTACTTTCGGGATCGCCTCTCCCACTTCCACCGTGCCTGGTCCCTTATAACTTCGGACCGTTGGGTCCTCTGCACGGTGGAGAGGGGATATGCTATCCAGTTTTCTTCTATCCCCCCCTCCCACCCCCCTTCCCCGTCCCTCTTCAGGGACCCTTCTCACGAGCAACTTCTTATACAGGAGGTCTCTACGCTCCTGGCCTTGGGGGCCATAGAGGAGGTTCCGATAGAGTTAAGGGGCAGGGGATTTTATTCCCGTTACTTCCTGATCCCCAAGTCCAAAGGAGGTCTGCGGCCCATCTTGGACTTGCGCGGACTCAACAAATTCGTAGTAAAGTTGAAGTTCCGCATGGTCTCTTTGGGGGCCATTATCCCTTCCCTCGATCCTGGAGACTGGTTCGCCGCCCTCGACATGAAAGACGCATACTTTCACATCACAATTTACCCACCTCACAGACGCTTCCTGCGATTCGTGGTAAACACGGTGCACTACCAGTTTGCAGTCCTTCCCTTCGGCCTATCCTCGGCCCCAAGAGTGTTCACGAAATGTATGGCTGTCGTGGCAGCGTACCTTCGTCGACAAGGGATACAAGTGTTCCCGTACCTAGACGACTGGCTGGTACGCGGTCGCACCAAGGAGCAAGTTCAAGCTCACGTCCACACAATAGTGCACACATTCAACGAGTTGGGCATCCTACTCAACAAGGACAAATCCACTCTAGAACCTACCCAGAGAATAGAATTCATCGGAGCAGTTCTCGACTCCAAACGTGCACAAGCCATCCTGCCAGACAACCGCTTTGGCACCATCACGAACCTCATTCAAGGGCTACAGGCCTTTTCAACTACCACGGTGAGGTCGTGCCTTACCCTGCTGGGTCACATGGCTTCCTGCACGTACGTAACCAGGCATGCCAGACTTCGGCTTCGCCCACTCCAGACCTGGGTGTCATCAATATACCGTCCACATCGGGACAGCCTGAACATGGTGGTCACGGTCCCGAACTCGGTCCTGGCCTCCCTCACCTGGTGGCTAGATCACAATGTGGTCTGCGAGGGGATGCCATTTCACGCCCCACAACCCTCTCTGCACCTGGTCACAGACGCTTCATCTCTGGGTTGGGGCACCCATCTCAACGAACACCATACCCAGGGCCTGTGGACTGCACCCCAGCTAGCCCTGCATATCAATGTTCGGGAATTGATGGCGGTGCGCCTGGCGTGCCAGGCATTCCTCAATCTCCTACGTGGCCGTTGTGTGTTAGTTCTCATCGACAACACCACGGCCATGTTTTACATCAACAAGCAAGGAGGAGCACGTTCGTCAATTCTATGCCAAGAGGCCATTCGCCTGTGGGACTTCTGCATCGCCCACTCAATCCATCTCACGGCATCGTTCCTCCCTGGAGTCCAGAACACTCTAGCGGACCGACTCAGCAGGTCCTTCCAGACGCACGAGTGGTCTATCCGTCCGGACATCATACATTCCGTCTTCCAGAAGTGGGGGTTTCCCCAGATAGACCTGTTTGCATCCCGAGACAACAGGAAGTGCCACATGTTCTGCTCCCTACAAGGTCGAGCTCCGGGCTCCCTCTCGGATGCGTTTCTCCTTCCCTGGAAAGACCACCTGTTTTATGCCTTCCCTCCGTTTCCCCTGGTCCACAAGGTACTGCTCAAATTGCGCAGAGACCAGGCACAGGTAATTCTGGTCGCTCCAGCGTGGCCGAGACAACATTGGTACACCACACTGTTGGAGCTCTCGGTTCAGACACCGATCCCGCTTCCATTATGTCCGGATCTCATATCTCAGGACCACGGTCGGCTGCGTCACCCCGACCTACAATCACTCCACCTCACGGCGTGGCTGCTCCATGGTTCACCCAGGCAGAGCGGCAATGCTCGCACTCTGTCCAACAGATCCTGCTGAGCAGTAGGAAGCCCTCAACACGGACCACGTACCTGGCCAAGTGGAAACGGTTCTCCTGTTGGTGCGAACAACAAGCCACGTCCCCGTTGCAGGCACCCATTCCTCTCATATTGGAATATCTCCTCTCCCTAAAACAACAAGGGTTGGCGATATCTTCAATTAGAGTTCACCTGGCCGCTATATCGGCCTTTCACCCAGGGGAACTCGCGTCCTCGGTATTCTCTAACCCGATGGTTGTTAGATTCCTCAAGGGCTTAGACCGGACGTACCCACAACAGCGTCATCCCGTCCCGACGTGGGATCTCAATCTGGTTCTCTCCAAACTCACAGGTCCTCCGTTCGAGCCACTGGCCACCTGTTCACTTCTGTACCTATCCTGGAAGACAGCCTTCCTCGTAGCCATCACCTCAGCAAGGCGCGTTTCTGAACTCAGGGCGCTTACATCTGAGCCCCCTTACACAGTTTTTCATAAGGATAAAGTGCAGCTTCGTCCACATCCTGCCTTTCTCCCTAAGGTGGTTTCTACATTTCATATCAACCAGGACATATTTCTCCCGGTCTTTTATCCCAAACCACATGCCACTCGCCAGGATCAACGTTTGCATTCCCTGGACGTACGAAGGGCCCTGGCCTTCTATATTGACCGCACAAAGCACTTTAGAAAGACGACGCAACTCTTCGTTGCAGTGGCTGACCGAATGAAAGGCTCACCGGTCTCCTCGCAACACTTATCCTCCTGGATTACGTCTTGCATCCGGACTTGCTATGACCTGGCAGGTGTCTCAGCACCGCACCTCACCGCTCACTCCACGAGGGCCCAAGCCTCCTCGACTGCTTTCCTGGCACATGTTCCGATACAGGACATTTGTAGAGCGGCGGTTTGGTCATCAGTCCACACGTTTACAGCTCACTGTGCACTAGTGCAGCAGTCCAGGGACGATGCTGCATTCGGATCAGCGGTTTTGCACACAGCAATGTCTCACTCCGACCCCACCACCTAAGTTGGGCTTGGGAGTCACCTAATGGAATGGATATGAGCAAGCACTCGAAGAAGAAAAGACGGTTACTCACCGTTGTAACTGTTGTTCTTCGAGATGTGTTGCTCATATCCATTCCAAACCCGCCCCCCGTCCCCACTGTCGGAGTAGCCGGCAAGAAGGAACTGAGGGGGCGCCGGGTCGGCTGGGGTATATATTCAGCGCCATGAAGGCGCCACTCTAGGGGGCTCCACAGCCGACCCGCCGGTGTTGCTAGGGTAGAAAATCTTCCGACGATCGTGCACGCGGCGCGCACACACCTAATGGAATGGATATGAGCAACACATCTCGAAGAACAACAGTTACAACGGTGAGTAACCGTCTTTTTTACAGGTTGGGTCCTCCTGTGTTTGCTTGGAAGCTGTGGAGTTTTTGCTGTTCATAGTGAGGTGGCTGTTACCACCCCATGTTTTCCTTATCTTTTACTCTTGTATGCACAGAAGCATGTCTGCTTCGCAGTACACGCTATTGGTTCTCCAGCAGGAATGGAATCACAGCCCACTGACGTCCTTGGAAAAGGAGTGATTTCTTACGATTTTACATGTGTGTTCTGCTTCCTGAATAATTATTTTATGTAGATTAGATTGATTCCCTACTTCTGAGGCCCTGTATAATTTATAGCAAGCTAGACCTAAATTCTGCTGCAAGATCTCAGGGTTTTCCAGCAGGTTCTTGTAGCAAACTAGAAACTTCTGTCGCAGCTTAATTTAAATTTAAAATGGAAACTTTCTTATGAAATATTAAAAATGAATATTACAGTAACCCTGTTTGTTTTTGTTCTTTACAATTTATGCTGTACCCCCCCACTCACAAATGCCTTTAGCATATCAAAATCTGAATCGACAACATACCTGCATCATGGAAGCCATGTGGGGAGGAAAGCTGGAGATTGTGGAAATTGGAGAAGCATGTGAGGCAGTTACATCTGTACAGACAGCTGAATTCACACCCCAGCCCTCTGGGCATATGTTTAAGCTCTAGAGAGTAGGATACAGGTAGTCACCAATATCAAACAATTCATAAACTCTGCATAGATTCCCTAAACCATAAGAAGAATAAATACGTTGGCTTGATTTTTGTTACCAATATTGAAATTTAAATTGTCCTCTTTAGGTTGAGAGTTAAGAATCCCATTGAAATGAAATGAGCAGTTCATGTTTCAGAGTTTTTGTTTCAGGCTCTCTGCAGATTCATGAAGATAACTGCTTCATCAGCATATGCTCAGTTTGTCTTTTCAAGCTTTTCTTTGAATTCATAAGGGCTAGAAACATTTCTTACACCAAAGATTTAGATTCTGGAGCACAGTTCTGTAGTAAGAGGTAGATTTTTGCGGTAAGTTCTTCAGCTGCAAAATACATAAAGGCCTGGCTTCTGACCAGCATCCTTAATTGTGCCCTTTCTTGGTCTCATCCCTTGACTTTGCTGACATTTTCCAACACTTAAGAATTCTTCCTGGAGTGTTTTTGGAACTTAAGAATTGGGAGGTAAAGAATTACATTTTAGAGTCTGTATTCCTCATGCTGGGTCTTGTTCGGTTAGCAGAATGTTGCAGTGAAAATGGCTGAATGTGCTAAGTAAAATGAAGCACATGCTGTGTATCTCTTATGACACCCTCTAACGGTGGCTTGAGATGTGTGGAAGAATGGACTGTATGTGAACCTTCATTGAACTTCAGACTGTTACCGCGTCCCCAGCATCCTGTAAATAAGTGTGACTAACTGGCTTGCTGCTTTGTAGCTCCACCCATCTGTTAAAGCCCTGGCACAAGAATATAGCAACATGCCATCTGATTCCTTTAAAAATATTTCCCCATTGGAACACTTGTTTATTCCCTTCGTTGCTCCCTCGTGCAGTATAACGTTGGCAGAAAAGCCACTGATACTAATTTAGATAGTGTACAGTTAACCTTCTAACTTCTTCCTGGTTGTAGCCACTTACACATTTAATAGAATATGCAACCCATGCTCCATCTATGGAGCCAGTGTTCTATAGCTGGTTATGAATGCATACCCCTTGAGCTCCCCAGCAGAGACCTGTAGTCCCCTCTTGTTTTGTTAGTTGCATACAGCGATCATTAGTTACGTTTGTAATCTAAGGATGAGATAAATGGATTGTCATCTTAGAACTCTGGTTCTACAAGGCCAATATTTGTAGAGGGTTCTAAACAACCCTAGTTTTGCTTGCAAAGATTTGGGAAATCTCTTGTGCTGTGTCTGCATCATGCAGATGTGGCATTGGACTTAAAAGATACTTGGTGATCTATGACTTGATCCCACTTGTAAGTGTCTTCATGTTTGAGTGTGTATGCCTTGGTGAAGAGTAAGTGCAAATATCTGGACAGTTACTAGGTAACACAGACAGGAACTTTGCTTTAACTGTTGTGCATGTTCTGAAGAACAGTCAGAAAAAGTGGTTATACATTTCCTTTTCTCCAACTTGAGACATTGCTAGACCCAAGTCAGCAAATCACTACTTTAAATGAAATATTTCTGTTTCAGGCAACTCCTATGAACAGTTACCTCACAGAATGGAAACAAAACAAGAAGTTCTGATCTGATAAGTATAACTGAAGTTCCTCATTGGCACATCTACTTTCAGTATGTCTCAGATGGATTACACACAAGCACACACTGGAAAGCTGAGTTCTTATGTCACACTGAGAGGGAGCTGTGTTAGTAATATGCATGAACTTGTCCTACTTCAGGAGGACTCTGGCTACCCAAAGGAAAAGTGTTTCATGAATTTTATTCCTGAGCCTTGTTCACACTACATCATGTAACTCCCTTTGTGGTCTGAAGGAGAGAAGACTGAGGTGGGACATAACAGTCTTCAATTACGTAAAAGATGGTTATAAAGAAGAGGGTGATAAATCGTTCTCTTTAACTTCTAAGCCTGTTAATTCTTGTCCTGTCCTCAAATTGCAGCAAGGAAGATTTAGGTTAGACATTAGGAAAAACTTCCTAACTGTAAGCGTAGTTAAGTAGTGGAACAAATTACCTAGGGAGGTTGTGGAATCTCCGTCATTTGGAGGTTTTTAAGAACAGGTTAGACAAACCCCTATCAGGGATAGTCTAGATACTTAGTTCTGCCTTAGCACAGGGGACTGTACTGGATAACCTAATGAGGTCCCTTCCAGTCCTACATTTCTATGATTCTATGGCTGGCTCTAAATGTGGGTTTGTTCACGCATGGCATCGTTAAAACTCTGTTGGAAATAACAACAGCAAGCAATGGGTTGCCCCTGCCAGATGCCTAACTTGGTACATGGCTCTCTTCCTCCAGTCAGTTTAGCAAAGTATGTGGACAGGATCTTCTGACCAAGACTGTGAAACTGGTTTGACCAGTCCTTATTCCTCCCAGCAGTCCTTGTGGTAGAACATCCCAAAGTGCATTGCCTCACGAGCTGTACTTACTGCTCTGCATGTCTTCCCCTACTGAGGGAGTGGGGGATAACTGCCTAGGACAGTGATCCTCAGACTGAGGCTCAGGAACCGCAAGTGGTTCTTTGCAACACATGATATTAAAGCGCTGTGTGATTTTAATTAACCAATTAAAGTTAGTAAAAACATCCTGAATGGTTAATATGTTAACCATTTGTAGAATACTCAATCAGTCATTCTGCTGTGAGAATAATAAGTATAAAAATAGTAAATGAAACAACTCACACTATGATGGCTCTTTTGGGTAATGTTGATTCCTAATGTGGCTCCTGAGGTGTGAGCATCACTGGCCTAGAATGCAGAAGCAAACATGTTGAGGCCGTGGAGTAGGTATGGCTATGATGGCAGAAAAGCTGCTATATGGATACAAACCAAATTGTATTACTTGTGGCTATACCTGCAATCCGTTACAAAATCATGGTTATGGCTATAATGTGAACAGGCTCTTTGTCAGCCAAGATAGTTTTGTGACATACTGTGCAGTTGCTTGCTAAGAGCATATCTATATAAATCGCTAATATGTTTTAAATTGTGGTGACAGCAATGTTCATTTACCAGTCCAATCAGATTACATCTTGTGGGGCTCTTTAAATTCTGTAGAACTAGTTTAAAATGTTGATAAAATGTATAATGAACTACAAAGGTCACACGCATCACAAGTTGTGATTGAAAGTGGGCTGGCTATAGCTCTCTTGCTGACCTACATATTACGTGGTTTTTCATAGAAGCAGCTATGGCTTGTTAACTCATTGTTAAAAACTTTTTCCAATAGTGTTATTCAACCATTGGTCCCATTTGTTTTAAGCCCATAAGCAATGAATGAGCTTAAGTATTTATTTACCACTGGTTTCTCTGAACAATTTTGTTTAGTCTTATGCCATCCTAGTGATTATAGCTAGAGCTTTAATATAATCTTGCTTTTCTTTTCTTCTCCTTCCTCTATTATAACGTGCTCTATAACTGACAGCCAGATATATTCCAGTGTGGGAGTTGTCTGGCTACCTTCAGTGATCACTCAGCTAACTTTTTATCCTGAGGTCATTCTATACGAGATTTTTGCTGAAAAAACTTCCAGCCTTTTCCATGAATTTGTTACGTACCACTTTATTTTGCTGCCTTCAGCAAAGACCCTAAAAATGGCTCATTCATGCAAGAAAACCAATTGATACCTGCTCTATCTGGCTGTTTGACATCATTGCTGGCCACGGATACAAATTCACTAGTGATCACCAGTAATCTATTACTACATGTCTACTTTGTAGTGAAAATTGATAAGCAGATAATTTCTAATTTTGTAAAGTCATGTCTGTCTTTCTCCTATTGATTGTTTCCAATTAAAGCATCAGGAAGAGGTCTAGTAGAGCTGCAGTAGAATGCAATCTCTACCTATGCCCCTGGCATTCTCCAATATTTGAAATTGCCAATTCTGCTGCGTCACAACTAACAAGAAATGTATCGTGTGGTGCTGGTGATACCTACTTCCACAGGCCTGTTGAAAGTGGTCAGAATAGGCAAGGATCTAGCAAAATATTGATTTACTCTGAAGTAAACCTTGAAAAGCTGCCTATTCTAGGAAATTGGCCTCCTGTTATCTCTGATTTCATGCTTTCCATCTGTCTTGAAATGAAGAGATTAGGACTGATCCTAGCTATGTGTGCGAGGCAGATTAGGATAATCTCATTTTTCTGATCTCATTACGGTTAGTCTTCTGGATTTGAAAATTCCCTCTATTTAACCCTTTCTTCAACAGCAACAAAAATGGTGTAAAATGGTAATTATGGGGCATGGTGTGCTGTTTTCTCCTGGAGCAAGCAGTTACTTCCCCTCTTCAATTTCCAAACAAACTCCTATTTAGAGGTGAAAAACCTATTCAAATTCTAGTTATCCAGCAGGCTGTGTAAGGGTGATTCACAGTTTACTCATTTGAATTCTAAAAGATGAATTGTCACCCAAAATGGTGCAGCAAACAGCTAAGGGATGTTAAAGGGATAGATTAACATTTCAACATACTAACACTTTTCTATAATTTTAATTTCTATGTTCAGAATATTTATATCAAATATGACCCCTTCTGAAAATCAGATCCCTGTGGAACAATATTAAATTTAGATCTAAAATAAGTGATGTACCTAGAGATTTATAGTTTGGAGAGATGCCAGTACTAGTTCATGATAGACCAGAAATTTCAGATTAGCTTTTTGGGTAGAATGGTAACTTAATTTGCCAATCCTCGTCCAAATCGTTGAGGAAAATTCTGAGGCCCTGTAGACTTCAAAGTGGAGCGGCCTTTGGTTTCGTTTCAGTATGACCTGATCCACTGACTTGTCAATTCCTGACACGTTTCCTGCTGGCACTTAAGATATGTAGGTAAACGTTCTATGCTCTGGAAAAATTGGCTGAAGTTTGAGCACGCAATCCCTATTTTTCCATTCCTGGCGCAAAAGTGCATTGACATTACTGGGAGGTTTGCTTTAGCTGACTGCAGAAGGTTAAATTATGGTGCTTGTATTTGTGACCGAAAAAAGGATTAGTGTATGCCTTGGACTAGCATGTCTTACTGTAAACACACTCTAGTGCAAATTTTGTCAGGTGGACTCAGGTTTACAAGAGGCCTTTGTCTCTAACCTGTGAAGGAAGCGCTGTTCTTCCTGGACAATCTCAAACATAGGTTATGAAACAAACTCTTTCACTTGATTGGGCCTGTGTACGTAAGGAAGGTAATATGATAAAATGAGGATTAGCTGGCAGCTGCTACACTTGATAGTTGTGGGTAGAGTCTGGTTCCTTGATGGCTTTAAAAGTGCGTTTCACTGTAACTTATATTGGAACACTTGCATGAGGCATTTGAGATTATATTGTACCATAATGCTAGACTTCCAGATCAATGAATGTTGGGCATGTCTTTTGAGAGAGTTTAAACAGTGCCTTTGTCTTTTTCATGGTAACTTATTGCAGTATGTGGGCAGTCAACACAAGGCATATAATCTGAAATATTAAATACTGTTGAATTTTAGGACAACCCTCCCAACCTTGTGGCATTTAACACACAGGCTTGGCAGGAGGGATGAGAACAAGGTTTTTTTCCCCTTCCTTTTTTTTTTCCTGGCTCTCTCCTCACTTCTCATAGGCCATGCCCATGGTAGTGAAGGCAAGACTATAGTATGGTCTTGCCTAGGTTGATCCCACATCATTATCTGCCTGGAGCACGTTGGTTGCGGGACTCTTTAATTAGGATTTGTTGCCATTCATCAACACAGCTGAGTAGACTGCCCTCACTACATTCCTGTTGCTGCTGGCCTAGGGAGCAAGAGAGTAGGAATTTAATTGGGTTTTCCCGACAGCAGAACAGGGTTCTCCTGTTGTCACTGGGACAGCCCATTATTTTCATTACTTAAATTATTTTTCTCACTGTTTAGAATAATTCCTTAGAAACACAAAACTGGTGTTTGTTTCCTTAGCAAAAAACATTGCCTCAATTGTGCATTCACACTAGGTGGTGATGGTTGTTTTGCTTGTGAGAGCTGCGTGGCAGTCAATGTTGTTTTAATATATACTTTTTTAGATAACTGAAGTATTTGTTTAATGAGTGGTAGGAAATTGCAAAGACTAAAGAATTGCATTATCTGGTCTGGTCTAGTGATAGCATATCTGTTCCATCTGGGGGGTTCCTGGAGGGTGGGGGTGAAATGGGATGGAGCGAAGGGGAGTTTACAGGAGACACTTCTCCAACAAATTTTTTTGGGTCTGCAAGCAGTTATAAAGGATGGCTGAGACTAACAAATTCAGGGGTTTCATTGTCTTTGGTGTTATCATAGTTCAAGGCAGCTATACCAGTATTCCTCCCTCCTGGCTCCTCATCTGTCGCCTCTCTTGGATGGAGACCCGTGTGTGTCTCTCCTTACTGGTTTTTTTTCAGGCTGCAAAGTTCCCTGCCTACACTGTGATATGCCCAACAAACCAGATGGCCTAAAAGGCTCATGTCTGAACTTTTGCTTACTCCTTGAAAGCTATGAACTACATAATTGCCAGCAATTCTGAGTTACCACACAGGTCTTTCTAAGCAAGCACATTTATTAAGGTGAAATGAAAGCATTAGATAAAACATACTAAAAAAAAATTAAGGTCACCCCCATCTCCAGCAGGGGGCTTCTGGCAGATGTCAGTCTTTTCAATCCTTCCCTAAGGATTGCCCCCCCCCCCTCCCCCCCCCCCCCCCCCCCCCCCCCGCTCTTGGCCAAAGATTCTGTCCGTTTGCTGGATCAGAAACGAGGCCCTGATTTTAGGACTGTTGGATAAATAATCTGACTTTAAACTTTTTTTTGTCTGTTGGTTTCTGGAGAATCCAGTTTGAACTAGTATATGCAAGCCTCTCCAAGTGGCTCTCTGGAAGAGTTACAACCTGAGTGAATTTGTCTAATCACTCCCAACTCTTCTTAGTTCTGGAGGGCTGTGGTCACCCTCCCCCGTGAAATTACATACAATCCCTGGCCCACAATGGTACATAGACTTAATACAGCAAGCTCTCCCAAAGACATTTCAGGTCATTACCATATCTGTGACAGGTTTCACTAAAAATCAGTGGGTCAAAATCATGCCTCTCAAAAAGAGAAAATAATCTAAACAAGCGTGATAAACCCATGCTATAGTCAATACAAAACCGCAGAAGAGTTTTTAATCAGGTGTCTTGCCTTGCTTCCAGAGGTAGGTGGTGATCTGCAATCAGCCTGGATAGGGAGCAGTCCCTGCAGATGATGGATTTAGTAATCCATCAAATTCTAGTAAAAGGAGGTTTGGAGGTTCATTTTACAAGAAGCAGGAGGCAAGTAATGACTGATTTGCAGAATTGCTTGTTTTTAAAGCAGTCAGGACAGATTTTGCAGCCAGAAGATCCACGTCATTTATTCAGAAATTTATTTTGCATAAAACAGACAGAGGTTTTTTTCTGCAGTATGTTAATTGTGGTTTAAAGTCTATTCTCGTTACTCCGGGTCTCTGCTGCCAGTGCATTAGGTCAGATTAATAAAGATCTGCCCCCTTCCCAGTGCTCATCTGTGTCCTGTTACTCTCCATTAGTTTTCCTGTTAATCTTCTGGCTGAATGCCCAAGCTATTCCTGTGGTCCCAAAGAGTGCAGATACAATTGCTTCTGTACTTCTTGACAGCAATAGTGAATCATGGGTTCTCTGTCCAAAGTGTTAATTCTTGACTTAGGAACTTCTTACCTATTCAATGCATGGATCTCACTCAGCAGGGATCTCAAGTAAAATCCTCTTTTGATTATTTAAGAAAAAGAAGAGATTGTTATTTGCCATCCTCGCCTCAGTCAAAAAGGGAGATGTCAGCCAGTTTTTATTCCCTTAATTGGGAAGGGGACGAAAATGCAATGGGGCTTGGGTGGGATTTTAGAGAGACTGGAGTTCAGGGGATATAGCTGAAATTGTGATAATTGTTCTCAGGGTGGTAGCCGTGTAACTCTGTATCAGCAAAAAGAACAGGAGTACTTGTGGCACCTTAGAGACTAACAAATGTATTTGTCCATAAGCTTTCGTGGGCTAAAACCCACTTCATCGGACACACCCACACCCACACCATGGAGTGCTAAAGCTGTAAATCCTGTTTGGTGTTTACAAAAAATGGCAGTCTTCCAATTCATTGGTCAGAATTATTGGAGTTCTCAGCTGGGGTAATTTGATTAGTGACAACATTTGGGGCAGCTGTCTCTAGGTAACGAAATGTGGGCTTTTCCTTACTTTCATATGTAATCATGCATACAGTGTACTCTAGGGACTGACAAAAAATACACGTAAATGTATAAGAAATTCAAAAAGATCTAGTGTATATAAATGTTACCTGAAAGGATATGGCAGTCCGTCATTATATGACTATATCAAAACCCTCTTCTCTGATTGACTAGTCTCTCACTATTCATGCACTGGTATTAATAAAGTCTAGTTTTTACCAATTCAACATATAGCCCTAGTTTTCTCCATCTGTGTGGGTCTGTAATGCATGATCAAGTGGATTGGCCTTATTTACTGTGCCTGCCAATGAGGAGGTGATTAGAGAAACAAACCTGCCTAAGGACTTGAGGGCAGGCATGTCACTTGGATTATAAAGCAAAAAAAAAAAAAAAGACTTTATCAGTCTACCATCCATTATTGTAATGAACTCAGTGGCCCTGAACTCTGCAGCTGTCCTGTGTGTGAGCCAATGTTTTCACCATTCATGCTCTAGAGACCTTCAGTGTCTGTCTCCAGGATCAGGATTAAAGCTTAGCCCAGCCTGGCTGGCTGACCTGAGAAGTATCTTCTCTTCCTATCTCAGCAATTAGAGGTCATGATTTTCAGAAACATGTGACTGAATTGAACATCTCTTTCTATATAGAGAGTTTGAAAAATTGCCTTGACATTTATCACCCAAGGACTAAGCCTATCAGCCCAGAGGAACTGTATGTGGGAGCCCTGATTAATCAGTTCTATCCCCTCCAAAGAGTAAAAAACAATTCTCTATTCTTCCCCCCACATCCATCAGTAAATTAATTTGGGGCTCCCACTACCTCTTTGCGTGGCTCTGTCACTGTTGCCACCCTCCTAGACATTCAGGAAACCATCTGCTTCCTAGGCCTGGTCTACACTAGACGTTTATGTCGAAGTTAGCGCCGTTACATCGAATTAACCCTGCACCCGTCCACACCGCGAAGGTATTTAGTTCGACATAGAGGTCTCTTTAATTCGACTTCTGTACTCCTCCCCGACGAGGGGAGTAGCGCTAAATTCGACATGGCCATGTCGAATTAGGCTAGGTGTGGATGGAAATCGACGCTAATAGCTCCAGGAGCTATCCCACAGTGCACCACTCTGTTGACGCTCTGGACAGCAGTAAGAGCTCGGATGTTCTGAACTGCCACACAGGAAAAGCCCCGAGAAAATTTGAATTGGAATTCCTTTTCCTGTCTGGCCAGTTTGAATCTCATTTCCTGTCTGGACATCGTGGCGAGCTCAGCAGCACTGGCAACGATGCAGAGCTCTCCAGCACTGATGGCAGTGCAATCTCAGAATAGAAAGAGGGCCCCAGCATGGACTGATCGGGAAGTCTTGGATCTCATCGCTGTGTGGGGCGATGAGTCCGTGCTTTCCGAGCTGCGATCCAAAAGACGGAATGCAAAGATCTATGAGAAGATCTCTAAAGACATGGCAGAGAGAGGATACAGCCGGGATGTAACGCAGTGCCGCGTGAAAATCAAGGAGCTGAGGCAAGGCTACCAGAAGACCAAAGAGGCAAACGGACGCTCCGGATCCCATCCCCAGACATCCCGTTTCTACGAGGCACTGCATTCCATCCTCGGTGCGGCCGCCACCACTACCCCACCACTGACTGTGGACTCTGAGGATGGGATAGTGTCCACGGCCGGATCCTCAGACATGTTAGCGGACGGGGAAGATGAGGAAGGAGATGAGGAGGACGAGGCAGTCGACAGCGCTCACAACGCTGATTTCCCCGACAGCCAGGATCTCTTCATCACCCTTACAGAGATCCCCTACCAACCCTCCCCAGCCGTTACCCCGGACACAGAATCTGGTGAAGGATCATCCAGTAAGTGTTGTAAACATCTAAACATTTATTTGTAACAGAACATGATTATTAACAATTTAAAAAATGGGTTTCTCATGATTAGTTTGATTAACTTAACGGTTCAGTCATGGGCAGTGCAACTATTTGAAAAAAATCTAGCAATGTCCGGTTTTGCATGATTGTCCTGCCCAAGCCGCTCTACTGTTTAGTCCCTGCTACTGCAGCTACAGTAAGATGCGGTCTATATGTCCGGGGATGGAGCAGAAATCCTCCGGGGACATCTCAAGGAAGCTCTCCTGCAGGTAATTTGAAATCCGCTGCATTAGGTTCTTGGGGAGAGCGGCCTTATTGGGTCCTCCGTTGTAGGACACGTTGCCGCGCCACGAGACTAGCAAGTACTCCGGAATCATTGCTTGGCACAGCATGGCGGCATACGGCCCTGGTCTTTGAAGGCTTTCCCGGAGCATTCTCTGTCTGTCGCTCTCAGAGATCCTCATGAGGGTGATGTCGCTCATGACGACCTGCTTTGAATGAGGTAGGGGAATGTTAGTGTTGGGACTGCTTTACCGTTCCTTTACAGAACTGTAACCGCTGGTTTGCAGCCACGCGGTGGAGGCGGGAGAGGGTCAGCCGAAAGGGATCGTTCCCGGGGACAGCCGCGAGGGTGTGGGACAGGAGCAGACTTCCTGCTTGCCGGATTGCTGGCAGCAGGGACCGACATTGATTTCAATGTGAAATGAGGCCATTGCTAATATTAAAGTTTTAAGCTGCCACGAATCTACAGCTTACCATGTCTGCGTGCAAGAGCAATTCCGTTGTCCTGACAGGGTTCTCGAAAGTGCTCTGCAAAACCCCAGACACTGAATGCGAAGGCCGAGAATTCGACCTTGTGCTGAGTGCGCATGTGATAGGTGCTGTGCATGGTCCTGTTCACAGAGAAAGACTATGTTCTTTGTTCACAAGTACATTTAGCTTTCTGAGGAATTCACTCCCTTTTTCCCATTCCCACAGCCCCATCTGCGACTGTCTCACAACCTAGCCTGTCATCACACTCCCAGAGGCTAGGGAGGATTAGGCATAAGAAGAAGAGGACACGGGAGGACATGTTCTCAGAGCTTATAGCCTGCTCCCGAGCCCAGGCAGCACAGCAGACCCAGTGGCGGGAAAACTTGACCCGAATGCACCAAGCAAACATGGATCGGGAGGAGAGGTGGCGTCAGGAAGACCAGCAGGCGACTCAAACCCTGCTTGGACTACTGAGGGAGCAAACGGACACGCTCCGGCGCCTTGTGGATGTTCTGCAGGAACGGAGGCAGGAGGACAGAGCCCCGCTGCAGTCCATCTCTAACCGCCCTCCCCCGCCACCAAGTCCCATACTCCCTTCACCCAAAGTGCACAGAAGGAGAGGCGGCAGAGTCCCTGCTAACTCTCACTCCACCCCTGCAGAGAGCTCGAGCAGCAGAAGGCTCTCATTCCCCAAAGTTTGACAAGTACTTTCCTTCCCGCCTGACACAAGCCCCCGTCCAAGTTTCACTTCCCAGTCCCATGTGTAGTTGATAATAAAAAATATGTTTCTGTTAACTACTGTTTCCATCATGTTCTTTTGGAGGAGGGGGGGAAAGGGGGTTGGTAATTGGACAGGACAGTCACCTTTGGCAGGGTACATAGTCGGGGGCAGGCACAGCAGCAAGGCACATACATAGTGCAGTGATGCAGTGACTACTTACCCTGGTTAGTCTGGGAGGTTCTTTTCATGTTATGTGGTGGGGGGTGGGTTGCTCTGTGACTTTGTGGCAGGGGAGGGCAGTTAGAGATCTTAAGCGGCGGTCCTTAGGCAGGATCACAGAGCCACACAGCAGGGGATCTGTAACCGTCCCCCCCCTGCCACAAAGTCACATAGACCCCCCATACACACAGTCCCTATCAGGAGGGGTGACAGGCTCCGTTGAAAGAACCATCCCACCGCAGCGGAGCCTGTCAGTCCTTGAGTTTAGAAGCTGCATTCGCGCGACTACACTACACCCGCTCCGCACCACAGTCTGCGTCCCAGTTTTTAAAAATTCCCGCGAAAACAGTATTAAAGAAAACGGTGTGCTTTAACAAAGTTGAACTATTTTTATTTTGAAACGTGTGTTGGAAGTGGGGTGAAGGCTTCTCTGTACACAAAATTAGAAAGTCACAGGTTACCCTGCTCACTCAGGAACTTTGCTTTCAAAGCCTCCCGGATGCACAGCGCTTCCCGCTGGTCTCTTCTAATCGCCCGGCTGTCTGGCTGTGAGTAATCAGCAGCCAGGCTAATTTCCTCAACCTCCCACCCCGCCATAAAGGTCTCCCCCTTGCTCTCACAGAGATTGTGGAGCACACAGCAAGCTGCTATAACAATGGGGATATTGGTTTCGCTGAGATCACAGCGAGTCAGCAAGCTTCTCCATCTCCCCTTGAGACGTCCAAAAGCACACTCCACCACCATTCTGCACTTGCTCAGCCGGTAGTTGAAGAGTTCTTTTTCAGTGTCCAGGGCACCTGTATAGGGCTTCATGAGCCAGGGCATTAGCGGGTAGGCTGGGTCCCCGAGGATGACTATAGGCATCTCCACATCCCCAACAGTTATTTTGTGGTCCGGGAAGTAAATACCTTGCTGCAGCCGTCTAAACAGACCAGAGTTCCTGAAAACACGAGCGTCATGAACCTTGCCCGGCCATCCCACGTAGATGTTGGTAAAACGTCCCCTGTGGTCCACCAGTGCTTGCAGCACCATGGAAAAGTAGCCCTTTCTGTTAATGTACTGGCTGGCCTGGTGGTCCGGTGCCAGGATAGGGATGTGAGTTCCATCTATGGCCCCACCGCAGTTTGGGAATCCCATCGCTGCGAAGCCATCTATGATCGCCTCCAAGTTTCCCAGGGTCACTACCTTTGGCAGCAGTACATCAACGATTGCCTTGGCTACTTGCATCACAACAACCCCCACGGTAGATTTGCCCACCCCAAACTGGCTCGCGACTGACCGGTAGCAGTCAGGCGTTGCAAGCTTCCAGAGGGCTATGGCCACTCGCTTCTGGACAGTCAGGGCTGGTCGCATCCGGGTGTCATTGCGCTTCAGGGCAGGGGACAGCAACTCACAAAGTTCAAGGAAAGTTCCCTTCCGCATGCGGAAGTTTCGCAGCCACTGTGATTCATCCCAGACCTGCAGCACTATGCGGTCCCACCACTCAGTGCTTGTTTCCCGGGCCCAGAATCGCCGTTCCACGGCATCAACATGACCCATTGCCACCGTGATGTCCTCGGCGCTGGGTCCCCTGCTTTCTGAGAGGTCTGTGCTACTCTCAGACTTCAGGCCATCACCGCGTTGACGTAGCCTCCTCGCCTGACTTTTCTGCATCTGCCTCAGGGCAACCTGTATGATAAGCTGCGAGGCGTTGAGAGCGGCCACAACTGCAGCGATGGTTGCAGCGGGCTCCATGCTCACAGTGCTGTGGCGTCCGCGCTGTCAATGACTTGAAAAGTGCGCGAAATGATTTCCCGCCGGCGCTTTCAGGGAGGGAGGGAGGGCGGGAGTGAGTGATGGATGGATGACGACAGTTACCCAAAAGCACCCTCGACACATTTTTTTACCCAGAAGGCATTGCTGGCTCGACCCAGAATTCCAATGGGCAGCGGGGACTGCGGGAACTGTGGGATAGCTGCCCACAGTGCACCGCTTCCAATGTCGACGCTTTCCCCGTTAGTGTGGACTCACAAAGTCGAATTACTGTCCTTAGTGTGGACACACACGTTCGACTTTGCAATATCGATTCCAAATATTCGATTTAAGTAAAATCGAACTACTCTCGTAGTGTAGACAAGGCCCTAGTTTTCTTTCATGTAGTCTGTTCTCCTCCTTTTTCTCCTTCTCTTGAAGAAAAAATAGCAACTATGACATTCTGCTTCCCTGCTCCTTCCCTCACAAATTATTGCTACCTCGTGCACCATATTCCCTCTTTTCTGTTAGAGGAACAGCAACACTTTGGACCATTCTGCTGCTTCCCCTTTCCCTCAGAGCAGCCAGAGACTTCTCTGTCCCATTCAGCTCACCGCCTGGGCAAAATCTATGCTGTTCCTGTGAAAGCAGAACTATTAAGTTGATTGCATAAATTGATATTTTTGGAGCCTTAGACAAGGGTCCCTTGTATTTTAAGGGCTGCAGAATTGTGCTTCAGCCTCTCTGCCTTTTTTTTTTTTTTAAGTTAACGTGAACTGAGTTTGAACTGATGGGTGCATTGAATCTTCCTGAGTCTGCAGATCACATTGAACAAATGCTTAGAACGTCAGTATTTTTAGCTATGAATGGAAGGTCTCGTCTGTTTTATCCAAAAAGAGTGATCAGCCATCAAAAGGAAGGACCTCTATAGCCTGTTGTATAGGTGTTGCCATTGCTGAATTCTGTAACCATGATCCCCTTCTAATTGTGATCATTGTAGCTGACACAGCTGCCAGAGTTATGGCGAAGTCCAGGGCTTGGCCACCAGATGATTCTCCATCACAAATTTGTTGATCTCCTCTCTAGAAAGGTTAGGCAACTGCTCTGTGAATTTTGCCACAGAGCCCCAATTTTGAAAGGTTTCAGAGTAGCAGCCGTGTTAGTCTGTATCCGCAAAAAGAACAGGAGTACTTGTGGCATCTTAGAGACTAACAAAGGTGCCACAAGTACTCCTGTTCTTTTTGCCAATTTTGAAAGTTCTGTTTTGAGAGCAATGCCTGTTAATTTGTTATCCTCATTTGTAAGGAGGAGGTCAAATAAATATTCCTGCCCATGAGATCCAACCTCTTTATCCTTGGGCATGGATTTGTTCCTCCCTTGACATAATCTCTCATTGGTCACCATCATGACAAGCAAGTTAGGAGCAGGATACATATATAAGCACTCAAATCCCTCAGTAGAGATGTAGTAATGCTTGTCCATATGCTTTGCTACAGGTGCCACAGAAGCTAGGGTGTTCCACAGAGTTCTGGCTATTTCCAATAAATGCCTCATTGACCAGGAGAGCTACTTTCCCTGGGGACAAGGACTGGAGAATAGCCACTAATTTGTGCAGGTTTTCCTGCATATCTTCAGTCTGGATAGAAGGTTGGCGTCAGCCTTGGGTGAAAAGTTCTTGATGTGCCCAGAAATCCTCCAGCACTGGAGAGAAAGCATCTGGTCCCATGGCATTGTCCAGTGGCAAGGAGGATGAAGGACAATAAATCACTGGATATTCTTTGTGCAACACAGTACAATGGCCTCAGGCTGTACCTGTGCTGAGGTGGCATCCTTCATCTGACTATGCAACATGGGTGGCTGCGCCAGGGATTGGTTAGGTGATCTTACCTAGAGTGGGTTGAAGATCAGGAGCTAAAGGAATGAGGAGTGCCCTGTGGATTCCAAGGCCACCGTGGATATGAGTAAAGCATCAATGTATAGGCCACGAGCCTCTGTGCCTACTGTTGTCAGTGCTGATCCCGGTATCAGTCAGTATAGCCAGGGGACGATTTAAGAGGCAAAAAGGCACGAGTGCCAGTCCTGTGGGTACTGCCAGGTGAATTTCTCGGGCTTTGGCGCACTGGGTGCGTGCATACCTGAGTAGAATACGTGTGTGCATCCACATCTTAAACAACAGTTACAAAACAGGTAAGTAACAGTCTTTTCCCTGGAGAGTGAAGTGTGTAAGGGCTAATAATTATTTTAGATAAATGCATTTGAAATGTACTTTTTGTTTTAATCCTGTATCAGGTAGTTTGGGTCCATCACATCTTTGGAATAAGAAGGAAATGTATCTCAGTCCCTATGTTCCTTTGTGCTTTTCAGTCTTGGAAGAGGACTTTTGGGGGTGTTACATTAGAGGTTTGGGGCACCCAGGATGAGATTTTGAAGGAGTGGTTTGCTTTGGAGGCTAACATCCTGTTCCTCTTCACTAAAATGGAAGCCAAGTTTCATTTTTCCTCTAATCGCAAGACTACTTCTGTGCATGAAATAGTGTGGTTCAGTGAACGGAGTGTGCGTCCAGCAGTTGGGAACTCCAGAGTTCTAATCCTGGCTGTTCCACTTGCTGTGTGACTTTGGGCAAATCATTAACCTTTGTTTCTTCCTCCATTTTATACGATGGAGATATTTACCACAGATGTTAAGGAACATTGTTTGTAAAGTACTACAAATGCTAAATCCTAGGGTCATAAAAGAGGAGCAACAGTAATGTGGTAAATCAATGAAATCTTCCTAGCTTTTCAGGGCAAAATGAGGCCTGGACTCCCCAGGTTATAAATCTAGTATCACAACCCTGCTGTGACTCGTGAACCATAGTGTTTTTTTCTTCCACAGGGTATCTGTTTTTTAGCTTTCCTAATTCAGACCTGTTTAATTTGTAGTGTGGTGTAGTAATAGGGCAAGCTCTGAGTTTGAATTGTCACAACAGTTAGTATGTACTGATCATGTCCCTGTCCTCCACTATTTTTTTCCAGCTGTCCTATTTCTGACATATCATTTAGTAATGGTGCTTGCGACAGAGCCAGCATGATTACTTTTGCTGAATGGAAATTGCAAAATTGAGAAGATCCCACTTCTTGCAAAATGCCACAGGATCACTATTAGTTAGACTTCTGCAAAGTCTCTTCTATGAACTTAAAAGGAACTGTAAAACACACTGACTGGAATGTGTTTGATAGCCTCTTTTTTATTTTCTGGCAATGACTTTCAACCTCCATTCCTCAGAAGTTCTGCCAAGAGCTTTTATAAAGGCCTTGCAATTTCATTAAAGGCTGCTCTGAGAAGTTATGGTCAGAGTTGTATTTGTCTAAATATTCTAAAAACATACAACAGCAAACGTGTATTTCGTGCTCCTAAACTTAAACGGAAAGCTGGAGGCAACTTGAACAGACTGGGAGGGACAGCAGCTTTTAAGACTATGATGTAAGCGGCAGATCTGGGAATAGAACCAGGAGAACTGACTTTACCCTGACCACTAGATAACACTACTTCTCATTTTGACACATGTTTTTGGATTGCATCAGAAGTGACTGTAGATTTTTATTAAATGTTCAGTTAAGTGAATCTCATCTAAATGAATAGAATTAGTTGGTATATCACAGTCAGGCCAAGTCTAAACTACAAAGTTTTGTCAGCATAGCTGTGTCCAGGGTGTGAAAAAATTCAAATTTGATTTTTTTTTTTAAAGAATTTCTGTGGCTAATATCAGTTTGTTTTTAAGCATTTTTTTTTAGATTTTTCACCTAAATTTCAGTTATGTAAAATTATGGGTTTTAAGCATTTTTAATTTTTGTAATCAATATTAATTTTCACAATTGCAGGAAATTATGGGGGAAGTCAGACTATTTAATTATAGGAAATGTTGAGATTCAAAAAGTTAAACCTTTGTAAACCGTTAAAACATAAATTGTCAACATCACTTGTCAGTATACAAAGTAAATATCCTTTAAATCAGCAAATCATACCTGTTTTTACTATTCATTTGATAGTCTACTTGTAACAAGCCTAATTCAAAAGTCTAAATCACTGGATTTTGAGTCTGGTAAATTCTCAAGCAGCATTTTTCTTTCTTTTGCCTTTCTGTAAATTTTTATTATCAATGGAAATATTTTGTCATCAGTTTGTGTGTACGCGGTGAAATCGATATTTACTGACATTTATTGATAAAAATCTAATCCTTCCAAGCCTATCTGTAGCTGACATAGCTATGCCAGCAAAACCCCCAGTGCAGGCACAGCTGTGCCAACGGAGTGCTGCTGTTGGCATACCTAATCCTGTATTGCCAGAGCCTGCGTAGTGTAGACTAACCCTCAGTCTAGTCCTCTTGAGCCTTGGTCTAGAATAGACCTGTACTTTATTCAGACTCAGTGAAGCCTGTCCATGCTCCTCAGTGAGTAAGTAGGGACGAGGGAAGAGATATTTACAGGGTCTAAGAATTTGTATTTATGGTTCAGTTTAATTGCTTCATTGATAGTTTCTCTTTAGGGGGCCTGCTTAAACAGGGCTGATTTGTCTGTCAAGTTAATGAAACTTCAGCATAGGGAAACGTGTTAGACAAATGGCCATCTGAGCAGGACCTGAGTAAATTAATCCACTCAGCATAACAGCAAACTGGAGAAGTGCTGCGTTCTTCAATAGTTCCCCAATTAAATGTGGATTGGGTTTGAGATTAAGGAAGGATGTTTTTTGTGTTCTCTTTCTGTAATAGCATCCTGACCGATGTAGTTAGTTATAAAAGGCAGCTAGTTCTGGGCTTCAGTCAGAGTAAACTAGTTTGCGATGGAGGAAAACACTGTTCCCCTTCCTCTTTTTAAGCAACTGTTCTTGAGAGCAGAGCTATGGGATTTAATTCATATGAGAGCCAAGCTATGGAGTTAGATCTACGATAAAGATCTTTTTATACCACATATCGGATTGAATCACTGTAATGAAAGTGCAGTCTGTTTACTGCACTCTGGAACTACTGAACAGTCATTACTCCTTTGGTCCTAAAATCATAGGAACTAAAATGGTGAGTTTTTATGCTTGGTAACATTATCTGGGGTGCCTGTCTTGAAGCTCATTTTTGGATTTCCTCAGTATGTTAATGGTACTTTTGGGAGTCGTTAAGGTGGAAGGAGGCCCAACCAGAGAGAATGTATTGGCTACAACTACTTCAAACTCCATAAAGCTATTCTTATTATGGCCTATTAGTCGTTTGACATTTTAACTTGTATTGCTAGCACTCACTCTGACTACATGTACACTAGCCTTTCCATACAATTTCTTGTTATCAGTAATTCAGCTCCACCTACAGTAGTCACAGTGAGAGGAGTAGCGTAAATGAAACTATTGCAATCTCTCACATTTCTATCACTGTGCCTATCCTTTAAAAGGAGTCTAGATAACACAACAGTAAAAACGTTGGCACTTGATCTAGGCTTACCTATGTCTATGGTAGCAACAGTGGGAAACTTTAGTGAAAAGTTAGTGTAGATGAGGCCTGTGGCCAAACTTGTGGAGTGTTACTCAGTATGTCTTTTGTACTACTATACAACTTGATTTAGTATAGTGGCTTTTATGGTGGTGTTTGCTTTACAAAGCTAAATACAGTTAGAAAAAAGCCAAAGAGAACAATCAAGGTGTGTAGGTTGGGGAGAAAGAGAATCATCTATCTTTTTAGATGAGTTCAGAAAATAGTCCAGATGGTAGGAGCTACAGAGAAGTGGAGGCTCTCACCAACTGTCAGTGAAGGGATAGAAGGCTGGTGCTAGGGAGGGGCATAATAGGAAGACTTGGGAGGGTTAGCTTGGGCAAATTCATGTAGGATTTTAAAAACAAAGGTAGTTTTGAACTGGAACCTTGAGCACCGATTGCCTGACATGGTCCTGACTGATTCTTCGAATCTTACTGCATTTCTTACGCTACCTAATGTTAGGCACTGTGCTGTAGGTTTCCTGTCCACCATAATTCTTCGTCTGGTTTTTGTCCAGAGTTTTGCAATTTAAATGATGGAATAGTACTTGCAACTTGCCTCTAATTTACGTTACAAAGCAATCTTTCCCTCTCATCATTTCTTTGATGGTTTGGGATATTATTTTAGCATATCTGTAAGCATTCCTACAGCACAATACTGTAGTGATAGGTATGAATTGGTGTGACAGGCTCAGGGAGAGCCTTTTTCCTGTTTAGGCAGTGTGAAGAGAGAATCATGGGTCCTGGCATGGTTGGTTTCTGTAGGGTTACCATATTTCAGCAAGCAAAAAAGAGGACGGGAAGAGTCCTGCCCTAGCCCCGCCCCATCCTGCCCTAGCCCCGCCCCATCCTGCCCTAGCCCCGCCCCTGCCCCTTCCACTCCCTCCCACTTCCCGCTCCCCTCAGGACCCCCAACCCTCTCCCTGCTCCTTGTCCCCTGACTGCCCCCTCCTGGGACCCCTGCCCCTAACTGCCCCCCAGGACTCCACCCCCTACCTAAGCCTCCCTGCTCCTTGTTCCCTGACTGCCCCCTCCTGAGACCCTCCCCCCATCCTAACTGGCCCCCTAGGATCCTACCCCCTGACTGCCCCAACCCTTATCCACACCCCCACCCCCAAACAGACCCCTGGGACTCCCACGCCCCATCCAACCACTCCCCACCCATCTAAACCCCTCTGCTCCCTGTCCCCTGACTGCTCCGATCCCTCTCCCCACTCCTGCCCCCTGACAGCCCCCCCCGCTCCTTGTCCCCTGACTACTTCTACTGGGACCCCTGCTCCTAACTGCCCTCCAGAACCCCACCCCCTACCTAAGCCTCCCTGTTCCTTGTCCCCTAACTGCCTCCTCCTGAGACCCCCCCACCCTAACTGCCCCCCCCAGGATCCTACCCGCTACCTGTACCCTGACTGCCCAAAACCTTATCCACACCCCCACCCCTAGAAAGCCCCCCCCCGAATGCCCGACTCCCCCCTGTCTCTTGACTGCCCCCTCCAGAACCTCCCTGCCCCTTCTCCGACCCCCTGGCCCCCTTACTCTGCCGCTCAGACCAGCGTGCCGGGGAGGAGGAGCAGGGGGAGGAGCTCCAGACTGCCAGTGCGAACGGCCGGCTGGTGATCTGCGAATGCAGGGAGGGAGGGAGTGCTCTCAGCTGCAGGGGAGAGGAGGGGGAAGTGGAGGAGGGGCTCTCTCCCGCTGTCGGAGTGGCACCATCCGTCCGGCTGCCCTGTCAGCCACACGCGCTCTGTGGGCGGGGGGGAGTCCGGACACTTACAAATTCCCACCAGACGCTATTTTTAACTCTAAAAGCCGGACATGTCCGGGGGAATCCGGACGAATGGTAACCCTAGTTTCTGTGACTTCCACTGTTCTGTATGTTTATGGTAACTTTCAGCTTTGTTTTATATTTCGCTGCTGACCAATATAATGCCCTCCTTCACAGACTGAGAGAAACGGCTAGTTTCCTTCTGAGGAGAGAGGAAAATGTCCATGGATAACACAGTATAATCAAGAAAAGTACTTGAGAATGTACAGGACAAAACCAGTTCTCCTTGGCTCTAGTTGAAAGGGTTTAAACTTCCTGACTCTTGCTGCAGTGAATGGTGTCAATATGAGAACCCAACAATGTGTATGCCACGTTGAAGTAATAAGTCAAGACTTCAGCCAAACCTTCCAGCAGAAAGCAGGGTTGAAGTACAGGGCTACCCCGTCCACTTTTCAGATTGGTTGTTGTGTGAGCCTCTCCTGTTAGTTACTTTAGGATGGGCCTCTTTTTTTTTTTTTTTTTTTTAGGGGCGAGACTGGGGAAAGTGTTTATACGGAGGTATGGGCAGCAGGAAATCTGGGGTGGAAAATGACAAACCTTTGAACCTTTTTGACACGAGGAGTTGAGATGTTAAGCTATGCTACTTGATTGTTGACTGCGGCTTGATAGGAAATGTATTTACACTCCTTATTTGATGGCTGTTTCAAGCCTGCATTTTTCACAACCTCTGCATTTGTCTGGCTGTTGCTCTGCTAGCAATAATAGATACACAGTTGTTCTTGTTACGCAGCTGTGTCCAAGAAGCTCAGTGCCTCAGCTCCTGATCTGTAAAATGGAGATATTTCCCTATCTTCTCCCTCACACGCACACACATGGGGTGTGGTGAGGATAAATTGTTTGCGATGCAAAGAAAAGCCAAAAAATACGAAATTTAGGAAGTTGGGTATTCCTGAACCAGCCTCCTCTTCTCAGCTGTTTAACTGTATTCTTTAATGTCTAACATTTGACCTGGTGTAGTTAGAATGAGCTGGAGTGAAATTATGACATGGAGGACATAAACCAAGAGAAGGGGAACTTGCTCTGTGGTTTATAGCCTGATTTGTCTTGCTCGTGTTAGAATTCTGGCTATTTTGATGTACAGGTTACCCTGCGCTATGGTAAGGTGCTGTTTCCTTAACATATCCCTCTGCGCTGTGTCCTCTTACTGCCATTCCTAAATGCTGAGCGTGTGAGATACTTGGTGTGAAGGGTTTAGGCTACATGCCTTGCTATGTCAATAGGATCCTCAAGGGAAGGACAAGGAGGGCAGCCGTGATATATACTTAAATGGTTTTCCATTGCCAGTCAGGGTCTGTCTAGGCTCCTTATACAAAGCCAGCAAAAGGAGCAATCTCAGGCTTTGTCTACATTACACAGCCATGTCGCTAAAAGTCAGGTAGTGTAAACGCTGTTTGTCTGCACTTTTGCCGACAAAGTACTTCATCCCCCTATGAGCGGGGTTATCATTGTTGACAGGAGAGCGCTCCTGCTGACTACAAGCTGTTTACACTGCTACTTGCTGCGGCAAAACTTTTGTCGGGGGGGGGGGGGGGGGGTTAAGCACCTGTGAACGACAAAAGTTTTGTTGTTTTTAAAATTAGGTTAATTGAATATGAAAATAAATGCTATAATCAATAAATGTTTCCTGAATTATGTTAAATTTTATCCTATCTCTAAACTAATGTTCAGTATACTGCAGAATGTTGTATTGAAAATTCATAACCCTGTAATAGAAGTTGGCAGGGGAAGCTGGAGGTTTTAGAAGTTGGGCAAGGGACTGCCCTGGAGTTTCCAGCACCGAAGAGACTCTAACTGGGTAGAAATTCTAGCTATCAATAGTTAATGATGACACTGGAATTTTCATGAGGTAACAAAGTTCATTATGATAAACTACGCAGAATTGTTTCAGGCTGGCTGCAGATTCAGGAAGTGATTGCATTCAGTTAATGGTTGGAAGGTTTTCTCAGGCTTTTTTTTAAGGAAGCTGAGATACTGAAGTAAAAAGCTGCAGCTAGGGAGGATTTTGAGTAAGTTTTACACTAATGGAATTGTGGAGTACACAGGGCTGTTTATAGCACAAAAATACAATATACTGCAAGACTGTGCATTATAATGTTCAAGTTGCAGCTGTTGTCTTCTTCCCTGTCACTTTGCAGAGCTACCTTTTAAGAGGGGTGGTGCCATAAGAATGAGTCATGGGAGTCAACATACAGTTCTCAAGATGTACATAAAGCAGAAAACATTCGGTACATAAACAGCTTTGTCCTGAGCCTACTGATCAACCTTGATGTGGTTTTTCACCCTGTTGCTGCCAACATTATTTTAACAGTAGTTACCACAAATTGCCAGCCTATTCTATTAGGTTACCTTTTTTTTTTTTCACATTTGTGACACCTAGCAACGAAAACATTCTCACCACTCTTCCCCTCTACCACTTTGTATATCAGTACAAGCCACCCCGATATGGCTAAAATTGCAGTTGTACTCTAATAGTCACATTTGTGGGCATCCCCACTCCCCAACCAGTATATCTGAATGTGGGTGTCAGTCTGGTAATTAAGATCATTCCAATTTTTACAGTTGCTAGAGGGTCGTAGTTCTCCCATTCACAGTTTCTACAGGCACCTCAGAACATATAGCTTGTGTTTTGAACCTGTCAGGAAGAGGATAATGTTCAGTTTGCCAGAAAGATTCTGTGATGGGTCCCTGCAGTGCAACCTGGAACTTTGGTACCGCTGAACCGTCTGTCTTCCCGACCTGGGCTCCCTCTCACACTGTGATGCTATGACAAGCTGCAGACCCCTCCAGGTCCTGCACTCACACAACCATTTACTGGCAGGGACACATCCAGCTTTCACTAGCCACTCATAAACCAACGATAGAGAGGCTCCAGCCAACTCCCCACAGCTCCCCAGTGTAGGACCCCAGAGCTATACCACCCTGCCCTCCTTAAAAGCCTGATCAGTGTAAGTTTGTTACCCAGTCCACTCCTCCCTCAACGTGGAGAAGACCTATGTAGGTTTTTGTTAACTGATCTAAGATTTTTTTCATGCACTTCACTCAAACCACTGTTTTTAGGTGAAATATAAAACAGATTTAACTACCAAAAGATAGATTTTAAGTGATTATTAACAGTAAGTGTACAGATCAAAGTAGATTACCTAAGAAATAAAACAAAATTGCAATCCAAGTTCTATAAATTAGACAGGATTTGAATCAAGCAGTGTCTCACCCTGATGGTACAAACAGCCCACCAATCTTCCATATACAGGCTGGAATTCCTCCTTTCCCACCTGGGACCACCTGGCCAGTCCAGTCTTTGTTCCTGAGGTGTTTCCAGGTGTTGAGTTGTGGGGGGAATGAGGCCAAGTGATGTCACTTCCCCCTTTTATAGCTTCTTGTCCCAAACAAAGCCCCCAGCACAGTTAGTGGACAAGTACAGGCACAAGATGGAATCCAGTGTCAGATGAGCTAGTCACATGCCCATTCATGCTTCCATGAGTCATACCAGGGGCCATTACCCATATTCTGGCTAGAACATCCATAAGAAAGTCCATCAGGTGGGGATAAGCTTCTTCCATAGCCCATTGTGTTCATTGATGGGCCATCAACTTGAATAGTCCATTCACAATGTGCTGGCTAGACTGGATGTATAGTTACTACAGGAGCAAACACATTTGAAATACGGGTATATAGTCAGTATTCATAATGTCAAATACAAAAATGATACATGCATACAAATAGGATAATGGTATTCAGTAAACCATAACTTTTCCCTTGACCCCTCACATGACCTATTTTGTACAAGATTTGTTGTGATTATATAACAGTGGTGAATATGGGGGTGCCAGGGTGTTGCTTTGGGGTACAAAGCATCACAGGTTCCTTTCTGCAATTTCTTAAATTATTGGAAATATTCACAGGGTGTAGGACTGGGAATATCTTGAATATTTTCTTCAAGCTGTTGTAGCAAAAGCTTCATCAATGCTGCCTTGCTGAGCAGCCATTCAGCAATGCCTCTTCTCTGTTTCCATGGGTACAGATGGGCTTTTGCTGATAAGTGATCTATTATGGAACTAGGAAAGTGACAGGTAGTAGTTGAGCCTCTATTACTGTAACACAGGGCTGACTACGGACTCAGACCATCACATGGCAGTATTTTGTATTCAAATGTAATGGCTAAAAATATCCCTCCTCTTCCTTCCTCTTACGCACAAATGCTCCAATGTAAAAGGAACATGGTTTTTAATTTCTCATTTGACTACATCAATAGCAGATTTAGGATTTGGCTGCAAAAGAAACTCAAATTCATGTTTAACCCATACAGAGAGCAGGAATTCTCAATGCATTTCAGTGAGGATTACAGGGTTTGGGCTTCCACATTTTTGCAGGCTCCCAAAACCATCTTATAGACTCATAGACTCATAGACTTTAAGGTCAGAAGGGACCATTATGATCATCTGGTCTGACCCCCTGCATGCTGCAGGCCATAAAACCGTCCCTACCCCTTCCCTGGACTCTGCTGTTGAAGTCCCCAATCCTGTTTTAGGTGACTTCAATCGGCAGAAACCCTCCTGCTAGAGATCCCTGCCCTATGCTGCGGAGGAAGGCGAAAAACCTCCAGAGGCTCAGCCAATCTGCCCTGGAGGAAAATTCCTTCCCGACCCCAAATATGGCGATCAGTAAGACCCCGAGCATATAGGCAAGAGTCTCCAGCCTGACCCCTGTCAGCCATTATACAATTTACCTACCATTTCTTGGTTTTCCTTGACTACTATGTTTTACCATTAAACCATTCCCTCCATAAATTTATCTAACTTAATCTTAAAACCAGACAGGTCCGTCGCCCCCACCGTTTCCCTCGGAAGGCCGTTCCAATATTTCACCCCTCTGACGGTCAGAAACCTTCGTCTAATTTCAAGCCTGAACCTCCCCACGGCCAGTTTATATCCATTCGTTCTCGTATCCACATTAGTACTAAACTGGAATAATAATCTTCATCTAGAGCAGCAAAGCTTACGGAATTTTGTTTAATACTTTCATTTGGATGATTTAGCTCTTTCTGTATGCCCTTCAGATTACTAGCTTGTACAATTGGTTGAAGCTGGGAAGCACTGTTACTGTACTTTACAGCATTCTGGTGAAATAGTCTGAAAACTTTGTAGCAGCTTCAGTGAAATTTTAAAAATTAAGTTTTTTTTTTTTAATAAATGGGATATAAAAATAATGCTTGGGATTATGGGATAAGTAGGTTTGTCAGATTTTTCTCCTAAAATTTTCAGCAGCAAAATAGGTAACTGACGCTTTAATTGTTACCATTTGGTTTCCAAGTTCACCCCATTGAGATTGGGCCTGTTCCTACTCCTCAGAGCTGTTGTTTCAGGCTGTCTGCGGTCTCAGGAGAGACAACACTCTTTTAGTTTACATTTTTATTGTTGTATTCACATCCATGAATATTAAAAGTGTGGGGATTTTTTTAGATAAAAGCTGAAATTTTGCAGCATGCTTCTGTAGTAAGGGGTAGATTCCATGGCTGCAGAATTGTGGGATAAATTGGGCCTAGCTAAAAGAGCTGTTATCCGTTGAACTAATTATGTGGCTTCTGGCTCTCTTTGACAGCTCCACTGCCATCTACTAAATCATTTTTAAAATATTCCTTTATTTAACTCCTGCTTTGCGTTTTTCATTGCATCTCATGGCCTTTGGAGTCATATCACTGCATAGACTAAGGATCGACAGGTCTCCCATCCTTTTGAAGTCAAAGCCCAGTTTCCTTTGATTGCTATCACTAATGCATCCCTTAGCAATGCCTCCATCCTGGCATTTGGCTCTGGGCCAAATGTTAATGAGTACCCACAGGAATATAGAGTTTGGATCTCCATATCTAAGCATATCTCTAGAGCCAAGATCCAGCTCATTCAAATCATGTATGTTTGAGTATTAGAATTGCAAATTTTTTAATGTATCCTTACAGTTTTGGAAGTATTTTTTAATACTGAGCTATGATCCACCTATAAGTCTTCACTTTTATTCTAGAGGAGGGAAGAGGAGTCAGTTATGTTCCCTCAGCTACACACAATAAAAATTCAAAAAATCCAGCGTAAAGGGATCTTAATGCAGGAGCTTCTCAAAGGTTTGATTTGTGTGATAGATTCTATGGTAAAAAAAGAAACGGCACATTCCCAAAAAGTAAATATTCACTCATGGCATTCAGCACGTGCAGAACGCTATCAAATACACCAATATAATCAAATGCAAACATGCCGCAAGTCAGCCTGCTGATGACTGCCAAGATATATAGCAACTGGAGCCTAACAAACACTAAAACACAATATTTGCAAAACAAAGGAGTAGCTGCACAAAAGGTAGTCAAAAGAAAGATCCTTTAAAATTAAATTGTCTGAATGCACTTTCATTATATTTTTTTATTTTTCTTGAGTCTGCGTCCTAGAAGGTACAACGCTTTCTGTGATACTCTTGGAGAGGACAGATACTCCATGCCTATCTAATGAGTAGTTTGGTCTGGGTTGTAGTGTTGGCATTAAGGAAGAAATGGCCCTTAGATGATCATCCATTATTATTAGAGAACTGTTGTTCATTTGCTAAAATCAGTCATAGTTATTCAGATTTTACTGTCGTCTACTTTACTAGGGCCCAGTTCAATCCAGAGTGGGGTTTCCTTCTTATCCAGATCTAGCTATTGGAGTAGCGTAGGTTCTGATATTAAAAGCCACACAGTCATCCGCTACAAGGGCCTTGCTGAGGCATGTGCTAATAGCTTTACTTTGTGTAATTCTGCTTCCCCCTTTTCCTCCCACCCCTCAAAAAAAAAAAAAAAGGTGATTAGATGGCCAAAACTTCAGAAGTGGAAATAATTGCTAGTGAAAACAGGTTTTTCCTGAGAGTATTTCTCCATTATAGAGATGGCTGTAAATCAACACAGATGTAACTTGTGAACTGTTTCAGAGTGGTAGCCGTGTTAGTCTGTATCAGCAAAAAGAACGAGGAGTACTTCAAGGAGTACTAGTGGCACCTTAGAGACTAACAAATTTATTTAAGCATAAGATTTCTTGGACTAAAACCCAGCCCATGAAAGCTTATGCTTTATGTAAATTTGTTAGTCTCTAAGGTGCCACAAGTACTCGTTTTTTTTCTTGTGAACTGTGTAACTTCTTTGTGGGTGCAGCAATAGACCTTATTTTTCACACATTTAGAGTCTAAGGCCTGGTCTACACTACGACTTTAATTCGGATTTATCAGCTTTAATTCGAATTAACCCTGTAACCGTCCACACAACGACGCCATTTAATTCGATGTAAAGGGCCCTTTAAATCGATTTCTGTACTCCACCCCAACGAGCGGAGTAGCGCCAAAATCGATTTTAGCAATTCGAATTAGGGTTAGTGTGGCCGCAATTCGATGGTATTGGCCTCCGGGAGCTATCCCACAGTGCATCATTGTGACCGCTCTGGACAGCAATCCGAACTCGGATGCACTGGCCAGGTAGACAGGAAAAGCCCCGCGAACATTTGAACTTCATTTCCTGTTTGCCCAGCGTGGAGAGCACAGGTGACCACAGATACCTCATCAGCACAGGTAACCATGCAGGCTGATAATCGAAAAAGAGCACCAGCATGGACCGTG